>NW_007246376.1:10051-57989 GCF_000164805.1 Carlito syrichta | reverse complement strand
TAGATTGGGATCGAATGGAATGGAGAGGAATTCAGAGGAATGGAATGGAGAGGAATGGAAAGGAGAGGAAAGGAATGCAATTGATTAGAATGGAATGAAATGGAATATACAGGAATTGAGAGGAATGGAATGGAATAGAATGGAATGGAATAGAGTGGAATTGAGAGTAATGGATGGAGAGGAATGTAAAGGAGTGGGATGGAATGAAATGGAATGGAATATAGAGGAATGAAGAGGATTGGAATGGGGAGGATAGGAGAGGAATGGAATGAAGAGGAATGGAATGGATTGAAAGGGAATGGACTAGAATATATATAAGGAAAAGGGAAGAATAGACTGGAGAGGAATGGAATTTAGTGGAATGGAATGGAGTGGAATGGAAGGGAGAGGAAAGTAATGGAATGGAGTGGAGAGTAAAGGAATGAAATGGAGAGTAGTGTAAAGTAATGGAATGATATGGAGGGAGAGGAATGGAATGGAATGGAATGGAATGGAATGGAATGGAATGGAATGGAGAGGAATGAAAAGAATAGAATGAAATGGAATGGAATGGAAAGGTAAGAAATGAATGGAGAGGAATGGAATGGAATGGAGAGGAATGGAATTGAAAGAATGGTAAGGAATGAAATGGAATGGAAGGGAATGGAATGAAATGTAGAGGAATGGAAAGCAATGGAAAGGAAAAGAATAGAATGGAGAGCAATGGAATTGAATGCAATGGAGTGAAATGGAATGGAAAGGAATGCAGACGAATGGAACCATTAGAATGGAATGGGATGATGAGAAATGGAATGGAATGGAAAGGAATGGAATGGAATAGAATAGAATGAAGCACAAAGCAATGGAATGGAATAGAGTGGAGTGGAGAGGAATGGAATGGAGAGAAACATAAAGGAGTGGAATACAATGGAATGGAATGGAATGGAATATAGAGGAATGGAGAAGAATGGAATAGAGAACATAGAAGAGGAATGGAATGGAGTGGTATCGAAAGGAATGGAGAGCAATTGAGAGGAAAGGAATGGAGAGGAAAGAAATGGAGTGGTAAGGATTCGAATACAAATTAGAATTGAATGAAATGGAATATAGAGGAATTGAGAGGAATGGAGAGGATTAGAATGGAATGGAATAGAGAGGAATTGAGATGAATGGAATGGAAATGAACATAAAGGAGTGGAATGGAATGAAATGGATTATAAAGGAATGGAGAGGATAGGAGAGGAATGGAATGGAGTGGAATGGAATGGAATGGAGAGGAAATGAGAGGAATGCAATGGAGAGGAATTGAAATGATTGAAAGGGAATGGAATGGAATATAGGGAAAAGGGAAGAATTGAAAGGAGAGGAATGGAATTTAGTGGAATGGAATGGAGTGGAATGGAAGGGACAGGAATGGAATGGAATAGAATGGAATGGAGAGGAATGGAATTGGAGAGGAGTGTAATGTAATGGAATGATATGGAAAGGAGAGGAATGGAATGGAATGGAATGAAGAGGAATAGAAAGAATAGAATGAAATGGAATGGAATGGAAAGGGAAGAAATGAATGGAGTGGAATGGAATGGAGAGGAATGGAATAGAATGGAAAAGAAAAAGAATGAAATGGAATGGAAAGGAATGGATTGGAATTTAGAGGAATAGAAAGCAATGGAATGGAGAAGAATGGAAAGGAGAGGAATGGAATTGAATGCAATGGAGAGAAATGGAATGGAATGGAATGGAATGCAGAGGAATGGAAACAATGGAATGGAATGGAATGCAATGGAATGATAAGAAATGGAATGGAATGGATTGAAATGGAATGGAAAGGAAAGGAATGGTATGGAATAGAATGGAATGGAACACAAAAGAAATGGAATGGAATACAGTGGAATTGAGAGGAATGGAATGGAATGGAGAGGAATGTAAAGGAGAATGGAATGGAATGGATATACAGGAATGGAGAAGAATGAAATAGAGACCATAGGAGAGGAAGGGAATGGATTGGAATCGAATGGAATGGAGAGGAATTGAGAAGAATGAAATGAAGAGGAATGGAATAGAGTGGAATGGATTGGAATGGACTAGAACGGAATAAATGGAATATAGAGGATTTGAGAGGAATGGAATACAATGGAATGGATTGAAATAGAATGGAAAGGTATGGAATGGAGAGGAATGGAAAGGTTTAAATGGAATGGAATTAAATGGAATCAAGAGGAATGGAATGAAATGTAATGGAATGCAAGGGAATGGAATGAAATGGAGGGGAATGGAGTGGAATGGAATGGAATGGAACGGAATGGCGAACAATGGAATTGAATGGAGAGTAATGGAATGGAGGTGAATGGAAAGGAAAGGAATGGAATTAAATGGAAAGGAGAAAAATGGAGTGGAAAGGAAGGGAATGACAAGGAGAGGAATGGAAAGTAATGGAGAGGAATGGAATAGAAGGGAGAAGATGGAATGGAGAGGTAAGGAAAGGAGTGGAATGGATTGTGATGTAATGAAATATAGCGGAATGGAGAGGAATGGAATGGAGAGGATTGGAGATGAAAGGAATGGATTGAAATGGAATGGAATGGAGAGGAATTGAGAGAAATTGAATGGATAGGAATGGAATGGAGTGGAATGGAGTGGAATGGATTGGAATGAAATGGAATGGAATGGAAAGGAAATTTGAGGAATGGAATGGTGAGTATTGGAATTGAGTGGAATGAAATGGAATGCATATAAATAGATTGGAATGGAATTGAATGGAATAAAGAGAAATGGAATGAAATGGAACGCAATGAAGTGGAATTGAATGGAGTGGAGTAGAATGGAAGGAATGGAGATTAATGGAATTAATGGAATGGAATTGTATGGAAAGAGAGGAATGGTATGTAATGTAATGGAATGGAGAGGAATGAAATGGAGAGGAGTGGAATGGTAATGAATGGAATGTAATTAAATTCAACAGAATAGATGGGTTTGGAATGGAATGGAGTGCAGAGGAATGAAATGGAGAGGAATGGAATGAAATGGATTGAAATGGAGAGTGATTGAATAGAATGGGATTGAATGGGATGATCTGCATTGGAATGTTATGGTAAGGAAGGGAATGGAATGGAGAGTAATGGAATGGGATGGAATGGAATAGAATGGAGAGGAATGGAATTGAATGGAATGGAATGGAGAGGAATGGATAGGAATGGAATGGTATGGAATGAAAAGAAATGGAGAGGAAAGGAATGGAATAAAAAGGAATGGAATGGATTGGAGAGGAATATAATGGAATTGAATGGAATGCAAAGCAATGAAATGGAATGGAGAGAAATTGGATGAAATGGAATGGAAAGGAAACAAAGGAATAGGATGGAATGGAGAGGAATGAAATAGAATGGAAAGGAGAGGAAAGGAATGGAATTGAATGGAAGGGAATGGAGAGGAATTTAGAGGAATGGAATGCAGAGGAATGGAATGGAGTGGAATGGAATGGATTGGAAGGAAATGGAATCAAATATAGGGAATAAGGACAAATTGAATGGAGACGAACGAAATGGAGTGGCATGGAAGGGAGAGGAATGTAATGGACTGGAGTGGAGAGGAAAGGAATGGGCTGGAGTGTAATATAGTGGAAAGATATGGAATGGTAAGGAATGGAATTTGATGGAATGGAAAGATAGGAAAATGGAAAAAATGGAAAGAAATGTAATGAAATGGAAAGGAATAAAATGTAATGGCGTGGAATGAAATGGAATGCAATGGAGAGGAATGGAATGGAATAGAAAGGAATGAAATGGAATTCAGAGGAATAGAATGGAATGGACAGAAATGGAAAGCATTGGAATGGAGAACAATGACATGGAGAGGAATGGAATTGAATGGAATGGAATGGAGAGGAATGTGTTAGAATGGAATGGTTTGGATAGGAATGGAAAGGAATGGAATGGAGTACAATGGAAGGGAAAGAATGGAATGGAATGGAATAGAATGGAATGGAATGGAATGCAATGGAAAGGAATGATGGGAAATGGAAAGCAAAGGAATGAAATGGAATGGAATGGCGAGGAATGGGATGGAATGGAATGGAATGGAGAGGAATTGAATGGAATGGAATGGAGAGAAATGGATTGAAATGGATGAAAGTAGAGGAATAGAATGAAAAGGAGAGGAATGGAATGGAATGGAGAGGAATAAAATGGACTGGAGAGAAATGGAATGGAATGGAGAGGAATGGAATGGAATGAAATGGAATGGAATTTAGAGCAATGGAATGGAATGGAGGGAAATGGAATGCTATGGAAGGGAAGGGAAAGGAGAGGAATTGATTGTATTGAAGAGGATTGGAATGAAAGGAGAAGAATTGAATGTAATGGAGAGGAATGGAGAGGAATGGAATGGAGAGGAATGGAGTACTATTGAATGGAATGGATAGGAAAGGAATGGAGTGGAATGGAGGGGAAGGGATTGAATTGAATGAAATGGAATGGAGTGTAATTGAGAGGAATGGAATGGAGAGGATCGGAAAGGAGTGGAATGGATTGTCATGTAGTGGAATATCGAGGAATGGAGAGGAATGGAATGGAGTGTATTAGACAGGAATGGAATGGACTGGAATAGAATGTAATGGAGAAGAATTGAGAGGAATGAAATGGAGTGGAATGGATTGGAATGTATGGCTTGAAATGGACCGGAATGTAAGGGAATTGAGTGGAATTTGAGGAATGGAATTGAGAGGAGTTGAATGAAGTGGAATGGATTGGCATGAAATAGAATGATATATAGAGGAATTGAGAGAAAGGGAATGGAGTGGAATGGAGAGGAATGAAATGGAATGCAATAGAGTGGAATGGAGTGGAATGGAATTCAATGGAACAGAGTGGCAATGAATAAAATAGAATGGAATGGAAAGGAATGGAGACGAATGGAATGGAATGGAATGATATGGAATGAAAAGGAATGGAGAGAAATGGAATGGAATGGTATGGATTAGAAAGGAATGGGGAGGAAAGGTATGGAATTCAATGGAATGGAGAGGAATGGAATGGAAAGTAATGAAAGAGAATGGAGGGGACTTGAATGGAATGGATTGCAGTGGAATAGAATGGAGAGGAATGGAATGCAATGGAGAGGAAAGGAGATGGGTGGAATGGAATAGAATGGAATGGAATGAAATTGAATGGAATGGAATTGTGATGAACGGAATGGGATGTAATGGAGAGTAACGGAAAGGAATGGAGAGGAATGGATTTGAAAGGAATGGAATGGAATGCAGAGATATGGCTAGGAATGGAATGGAATGAAGTGAAATGGAATGGAGAGGAACGGAATGGAATGGAATGGAATGAAATGGAATGGTATGGAAAGGAACGGAATGGAATGGAGAGGAATTGAGTGGAATGGAATGCAGAGCAATAGAATGGAATGGAGAGGAATGGAATGGAGAAAAATGGAAAGGAAAGGAAAGAAAAAGAATGGAACGGGATGGAGAGTAATGGAATGGAATGAAAGAAAATGGAAAGGAAGGAATGGAATGGAGAGTCATCTAATGGAATGGAATGGAATGGAAAGGAAAGGAATGGAATGCAATGGAGAAAAATGGAATGGAATGGAGAGGAATGGAATGGAAAGGAGAGGAATGGAATGGAGAGTAATGTATAAGAATGGAATGGAATGTGAGAGGAATGGAATCAAATGGAATGGAGTACAAAGAATAGAATAGAATGGAGTGGAATTGAGAGTAATGGAATGGAGAAGAATGTAAAGGAGTGTAAAGGAATGGAATGGAAGGGAATATAGAGGATTGGAGAAGAATGTAATAGAGAGAATAGGAGAGGAATACAATGGAGTGTAATGAAATGGTATTGAGAGGAATTGATTGGAATGGAATGGAGAGGAATGGAATAGAGTGGAATGGATTAGAGTGGATTGGAATGGAATGGAATGGAATATAAAGGCATTGAGAGGAATGGAAAGGAATGGAATGGACTGGAATGGAGTAGAATGGAAAGTTATGGAATGGAGAGTAAAGGAAAAGAATTAAATAGAATGGAATGGAATGGAATGGAGAGAAATGGAATGGAATGGAATGAAATGGAATGGAAAGGAGTGGAATGGAATGGAGAGGAAAGGAGTGGAATGGAATGGAATGGAATGGAATGGCGAGCAGTGCAATGGAATGGAGAGGAGAGGGATCGAAAGAAGAAAAATGGAATAGAATAGAAAGGAATGGAATAGAAAGGAGAGGAATGGAATGGATAGAATGAAATGGAGAGGAATTGTATGGAGAGGAATGGATTAGAATGGAATGGAATTTATAGGAATGGAATAGAATGGAATGGAGAGAAAAGGAATGGAGTGGAATGGAATGGAATAGAATGGAGTGGAATTGAGAGGAATGGAATGAAGAGGAAAGGAGAGGTTTGGTATAACTGTAATGTAATGGAATATAGAGGAATAGAGAGGAAAGGAATGGAGTGTACTGGAGAGGAATGGAATGGAGTGGAATGCAATGTAATGGAGAGGAATGGAATGGATAGGAATGGAATGGAGTGGAATGGATTGGAATGAAATAGAATGGAATGGAAGGGAATGTAATGGAATGGAGAGGAATTTTGAGGAATGGAAAGGAGAGGATTGAATGGAGTGGAATGGAAAAGAAAGGATAAGAATGCATTGGAATGGAAAAGACTGGAATATAGAAGAATGGATAGAAATGGAATGGAAAGGAATGGAGAGTAATTGAATGGAATGCATTGGAGTGGAATGGAATAAACTGGAGTAGATTGGAAGAGAATAGAATGGAATGGAATGGTGACGAAAGGAATAGATGGACTGGAATGGAATGGAATGGAAATGAATGGAGAGGAATGGAATGAAATGGAATGGAGAGAAATTTAACGGACAAGAAATGAATGGTAATGAATGGAATGGAAACAAATGGATTGAAAAGGAATGGAGAAGGATTGAATGGTATGAAATGGTTGGAATGGAATGGAATGGAATGGTACTGTGATGAACGGAATGGGATTGAATGGAAAGTAATGGAATGGAATGGAGTGGAATGGAAAGGAATGGAATTGAATGGAATGGAATGGAATGGAGAGGAATGGAAAGAAATGGAATGGATTGGAATGGAATAGAATGGAAAGAAATAGAATGGAATGGAAAGGAATGGAATTTAATGGAATGGAGGGAAATGGAATGGAATGGAATGGAATGGAGAGCAATGGAATGGAGAGGAATGGAATGCAATGGAGAGGACTGAAATGGAAAAGAATGGAATGGAATGGAGAGGAATGGAATGGAATGGTCAGGAATAGAATGTAATGGAATGGAATGGAATGGAATGGAGAGGAATTGAATGGAATGGAATGGAGAGGAATGGAATGGAATGGAGAGGGATTGAATGGAATGGAGAGGAATAGAATGGAATGGAGAGGAAAGGAATGGAATGGAATGAAAGGGAATGGAGATGAATTTAGAGAAATGGAATGCAGAGGAACGGAATGGAGTGGAATGCAATGGATTGGAAGGCAATGGAATGGAGAGAAATAGAATGGAGAGGAATGGAGCGGAATGGAATGGAATGCCATGTAGTGGAATGGAATGGATTGGAGTGGAATAAAATAGAGTGGCATGGAATGGAATGTTTTGGAAAAGAATTGCGACGAATTGAATAATATTGAATGGAATGGAGCTGAATGAATTAGAATGAAATGTGGAGGAATGGAGTTGAATATAGAGGAATGGAAAGAATGGAACCGAATGGAATGGAAGAAATAGGAATGGAGAGGAATTGAATGGATTGGAGTGGAATGGAATTGAATGTAGTGTAGTGGAATGGAATGGAATGGAAAGGAATGAAATGGAATGGATAGAAATGGAATGGAAGGGAGAGGAAGAAATGGAATGGAATGGAGAAAAATAGAATTGAGAGGAATGGAGAGGAATGTAATGGAATGCAATACAATGGAATGGAGAAGAATAGAATGGACAGGAATGGAATGGAATGGAATGGAATAGTATGGAATGGAGTAGAATGGAATAGAGAGAAGTGGAATGGACAGCAATGGAATGGAATGGAAGAGTATGGAATGGATTGGAGAGGATTGGATTGTAATGGAGAGGAATGAAATGAAATGGAGTGGAGTGGAATGGAATCTATTGGAATGGAATGGACTGGAATGGGGTGGAATGGAATGGAAATGAATGGAATGGAATTGAGCGAATGCAATGGAATTGAATGGAATGAAATGGAATGAAATGGAACGGAGAGGAAATGAATGGAATGTAATAGAATGAAGAGGATGGAGAAGTATGGAATGGAATGGAATGGAATGGAATGGAGAGGAATGGAATGGAATTGAATGGAGTGGATTGGAATGGAATGGAGTGTAGTGGAATAGAATGGAATTGAGTAGAGTGGAAAGGAATGGAGTAGAGTAGATTGGAATGTAATGGAATGGAGAGGAATGGAATGGAAGAGAAAGGAGAGAAATGGAATGGAGAGAAATGGAGTACAATCGAATGGAAAGGAATGGAATAGAATGGAATGGAATAAGTTGGAATGGAATAGAGAAAAAGGAATGGAAAGGAATGTAATGGAGAGGAATTCTGAGTAATGGAATGGAGAGAAATGGAAGGGAGTGGACTGGAATGGATTAGAAAGGAATTGAAAAGTATATAGAGGAATGGAGTGGAATGGAATAGAGAGGAATGGAGAGGAATGGAATGGAAACCATTAGAGAGGAATGGAGTGGAGTGGAAAGGAAAGGAATGGAATCGAATGGAACAGAATGGCGACGATTGTAGTTCATTGGAATGTAATGCAATGGAGAGGAATGAATGGAATAAAATGGAATGGAATGGAGAAGAATGGCATGGAATGGAATGGAAGATATGGAATGGAGAGGAATGAAATGGAATGAATTGCAGATTAATGGAATGGAGAGGAATAGAAAGGAATGAAATGGAAGTGAATGGTGAGGAACTGAATGGAATGGAATGGAGAGTAATGGAATGAAAAGGAATGGAATGGAGACGAATGGAAAGGAATGGAGAGTAATGGAAAGAAATGGAAAGGAATGGAATGGAGAGCAATGGAATGGAAATGAATAGAATGGAATGAAACAAAATGGAGGGCAATTGAATGAAATGGATAGCAGACGAATGGAATGGAGTGGAATGGAATGAAATGGAATGGACTGGAATGGAATGGAATGGAGAAGGATGGAAGGGAATGGAATGGGAGAAACAGAATGGGATGGAATTGAGAAGGATGAAATGGAATGGAATGGTAGGAATGGAATGGTATGGAATTGAGAGTAATGGAGTGGAATGGAATGGAATGCAGAGAAATGGAAACGAATGGAATGGAATCGAATGGAAAGAAATGGAATGGAATGGAATGGAGAGGAATTGAATGGAATGTAGAGGAATGGAAAGCAATGGAATGGAGAAGAATGGAATAGAGAGGAATGGAATGGAATGGAAAGGAATGGAGATTAAAGGAATGGAATGGAATAGAATGGAGTGAAATACAAAGGAGAGGAATGAAATGGAATGGAGGGGAATGGAATGAAATGGAGCGGAATGGAATGGAATGCAATGGACAGGAATGAAATAGAATGGAAGGGAGTGCAAATGAATGGAATGGAACAGAATGGAATGAAAGGGACTGGAATGGAATGGAGAAAAATTCTGAGGAATGGTATGGAGAGGAATGGAATTGAATAGATTGGAAGGGATTAGAATGGAATGGAAGGGAATATAGAGGAATGGAGAGAATTGGAATGGAGAGGAATGGAAGGGTATGAAAAAGAGTGGAATGAAATGGAACGTTATGGAATGGAATGGCTATGAATGGAATAGAATTGAATGGAATAAGATGGAAAGGATTGGAGAGGAATGGAATGGAATGGAATGGGATGGAATGGAATGGGATGGAATGGAATGGAATGGAATGGAAAGGAATTGAGAGGAGTGGAATGGACCGGAATGGAGAGGAACGGTATCGAGTGGAACGATATGCAGAGGAATGGAATGGATAAGAATGGAATGTAAATGAATGGAATGGAATGGAATGGAACAGAATGGAGTGGAATGGAATGGTATGGATTGCAGAGGACTGGAATGCAGAGGAATGGAATGGAATGGAATGGAACGGAACGGAACGGAATGAAATGGAGATGGATGGAAAGGAATGAAATGGAATGGAGAGGGATGGAATGGAATTAAGAGAAATGGAATGGAGAGTAAGGGAATGGAATGGAATGGAATGGAATGGTAAGGAAAAGAATGGAGTGAAATGGAGCGGAATGAAATGGAATGGAATGGAATAGAATGAAAAGGAATGCAGTAGAATTGAGAGAAATGGATTGGAGAAGAATGAAAAGGAGTGGAATAGATCGTAATGTAATGGAATATAGAGGTATGGAATGGAGAAGTTTAGAGAAATGGAGTGGATTGGATTGGAATGGAATGGAGAGGAATTGAAAGGAATGGAATGGAGAGGAATGATATTGAGTGGAATGGAATGGAATGGATTGGAATGGTATGGAATGGAATGGAAGGAAATGTAATAGAATGGAGAGGAATTTTGAGGAATGAAATGGAGAGGAAAGGAATTCAGTGGAATGGAATGGAATGGATTGGAATGAAATAGAATGTAATATAGTGGAATGGAGAATAATAGAATGGAGAGGAATGGAATGGAACGCAATGGAGTGGAACAGAATGGAATGGAGTGGAATGGTATGGAATGGAATGGTAAGAATGGAATGAATGACAACAAATGGAATAGAATGGAAAGGAATGAAACGGAAAGGAATTGAGAGGAATGGAATGGAATGGAAAGGAATTGAGAGGAATGGAATGAAGAGGAAAGGAGAGGAGTGGTATGGATTGCAATTTAATGGAATATAGAGGAAAAGAGAGGATTGTAATGGAGAGGACTGGAGAGGAATGGAATGGAGTGGAATTGAATGGAATGGAGAGGAATGGAATGGATAGGAATGGATTGGAATGAAGTAGAATGGAATGGAAGGGAATGTAATGGAATGAAGAGGAATTTTGAGAAAAGGAGAGAAGAGGATGGAATGGAGTGGAATGGAATGGAATGGATAAGAATACAGTGGAATGGAAAAGAATGGATTATAGAGGAATGGACAGAAATGGAATGGAGAGGAATGGAGAGGAATGGAAAGGAATGCATTGGAGTGGAATGGAATAAAGTGGAGTAGATTGGAAAAGAATGGAATGGAATGGAATGGAATGGCAACGAAAGGAATACAATGGACTGGAATGGAATGGACTGGAATGGAATGGAAAGGAATGGAATGGAATGAAATGGAATGGAATGGAGATGGATGGAACGGAATGAAATGGAATGGAGCGGAATGGAATGGAATGGAATTAAGAGAAATAGAATGGAGAGTAAAGGAATGGAATGGAATGGAGAGTAAGGGAATGGAATGAAATGAAAAGAAATGGTAAGGAAAAGAATGGAGTGGAATGGAGAGGAATGGAGTGGAATGGAATGGAATGGAGTGGAATGAAATGGAGAGGGATGGAATGGAATGGAATGGAATGGAGAGAAATGGAATGGAATGAAATGGAGCGGAATGGAAAGTAAAGGAATGGAATGGAATGGACTGGAGAGTAAGGGAATATAATGTAAGGGAATGGAAAGGAAAGGAATGGAATGGAGAGGAATGGAATGGACAAGAATGGAATGGTAATGAATGGAATGGAATGGAACAATATGTAGGGGAATGGAATGAATTGCAGAGGAATGGAATGGAATAGAAAGCAATGGCATGAAAAGGAATGGAGAGGGATTGAGTGGAATGGAATGGTTGGAAAGAAATGGAATGGAATGGTACTGTGATGAACGGAATGGGATGGAATGGAATGGAATGGAATGGCGTGGAATGGAGACGAATGGAATTGAATGGAATTGAATGGAATGGAGGGGAATGGATAGAAATAGAATGGACTGAAATGGAATAGAATGGAATGAAATAGAACGGAATGGAAAGGAATGGAATAGAATGGAGGGAAATGGAATGGAATGGAATGGAAAGCAATGGAATGGAGAGAAATGGAATGGAATGGAATGGAATGGAGAGGAATGAAATGGAAAGGAATGGAATGCAATTGGGAGGATTGGAATGGAATCGTCAGGAATGGAATGGAATGGAGAGGAATGGAAAGGAATGGAATAGAATGGAAAGAAATGGAATGGAAAGGAATGTAATGGAATGGAGAGGAATAAATGGAATGGATAGGAATGGAAAGCCATCGAATGGAGAAGAATGGAATGGAGAGGAATGGAATGGAATGGAGAGGAATGGAATGGAATAGAATAGAATAAAATGGAAAGAAGAGGAATGAAATTGAATGGAGGGGAATGGAATGGAATGGAGCGGAATAGAATGGAATGCAAAGGACAGGAATGAAATCGAATGGAAGGAATTGCAAATGAATTGAATGGAACAGAATGGAATGTAAGGGATTGGAATAGAATGGAGAAGAATTCTGAGGAATGGTATGGAGAGGAATGGAATTGAATAGATTGGAATGAATTAGAATGGAATGGAAGGGAATACAGAGGAATGGAGAGAATTGGAATGGAAAGGAATGGAGAGGAATGGAAAGGAATGAAAAGAAGTGTAATGGAATGGAACGTTATGGAATGGAATGGCGATAAATGGAATAGAAATGAATGGAATGGAATGGAAAGGAATCGAGAGGAATTGAATGGAATGAAATGGAATGGGATGGAATGGAATTGAATAAAATGCCTTGGAAAGGAATGGAGAGAAATGGAATGGAACGAAATGGAAAGGATTGGTATGGAGTGGAACGGTACGCAGAGGAATGTAATCGATATGAATGGAATGGAATGGAAAAGTATGGAAGGGAATGGAATGAAATGGATTGCAGTGGAATGGAATGGAGAGGAATGGAATGGAATGGAATGGAATGGAATGGAATGGAACAGAAATAAATGGAGAAGGATGGAATGGAGAGGAAAGAAATGGAATGGAATGGAGAGTAGTGGAATTAAATGGAATGGAATGGAGAGGAATGGAATTGAGTGGAATGAAATGGAATGGAGAGGAATGGATTGGAATGGAATGGTATCGAAAAGAATGGAATAGAATGGAGAGGAATGGAATGGAATGGAATGGAGAGAAATGGAATGGAATGGAATGAAATGGAGAAAAATGGAATGGAATGGAGAGGAATGGAATAGAATGAAATGGAGAGGAATGGAAAACAAAGGAATGGAATGGAATGGAAGGAGAGAAAGAGAATGAAATGAAAGGGAATGGAAAGGAAAGGAATGGAATGTAATGGAGAGGAATGAAACGGAATGGAGAGGAATGGAATGGAAAAGAATGGAATGGAATGGAGAGGAATGAAATAGAGAGAAATGTATTAGAATAGAATGGTTTGTATAGGAATGGAATAGAATGCAATGGAGTACAAAGGAATGGAATGGAATGGAATAGAAAGGAGTGGAATGGAGAGGAATGGAATGGAGAGAAACATAAAGGAGTGGAATGGAATGGAATGGAATATAGAAGAGTGGACAGGAATGGAATGGAGAGGATAGGTGAGGAATGGAAAGGAGTGGAATGGAAAGGAATTGACAGGAATTGAGAGGAATGGAATGGAGAAGAGAGGAATCGAGTAGAATCGTTTGGAATTAATTGGTATAGAAGGAAACGGAATATAGGTGAATGGAGAGGATTAGAGTGGAATGGAATAGAATGTAGTGGAATGGATTGGAATAGAATGAAAAGGTATGGAATGGCGAGGAATGGAATGGAGAGGAATGGATTGGAAAGAAATAGAATGGGTTGGAATGGAACAGAATGGAATAGAGAGGAAAGAAATGGAATGAAATGGAGAGGACAAGAATGCAGAGGAATGGAATGAAGAGGAGTGGAAGGGAGTGGAAAAATGGAATGGATTGGAATAGAATGGAATGGAAAATACATGTTTGGAGAGGAATGGAATGGAGAGGAATGGAATGGAAAGTAATGGCTTGGAATGGAATGGAGAGGGGTGGAAAGGAATGGAATGGAATGCAATGGAAAGTAATGGCGACGAATGGAAGTGATTGGAATGGAAACCACTGGAAAGGAATGGAAAGCAATAAAATGAAATGTAAAAGAGAGGAATGGCATGGAATGCAATAGAATGGAAAGACATGGAATAGAGAGGAATTGTAAGAACACCAAGAGAAATGGAATGGAGAGGAATAAAATGGAATGGAATGGATGGGATTGGAATGGAATAAAGAGGAACGGAATGGAATGGAATGGAGAGGAATGGAAATAAATGGAATGGAAAGAAACTGAAAGGCGAGGAATGGAATGGAATGCAATGGAATGGAATTGAAAGGAATGGAATTTAGAGGATTTTAATGCAATCGAATGGAGAGGAATGGAATAAAATGGAATGGAATGGAGAGGAATAGAATGGAATAGAATGGAGAGGAATTGAATGGAATGGAAAGAGAGGAAAGGAATGGAATGGATGGAATGGAATGGAGAGGAATAGAATGGAATAGAGGGGAATGGAATGGAATGGAAAGGAGATGAAAGGAATGGAATGAAATGGAATGGAAGGGAATGGAGAGGAATTGAGAGGCTTGAAAGCAGAGGAATGGAATGTAGCGGAATGGAATGGATTGGAAGGGAATGGAATGGAATATAGAGAACTGGGAAGAATGCAATGGAGAGGAATGGAATGGAGTGGAATGGAATGGAAAGTAATGGAATGGAGTGGAATGGAAGGGAGAGGAATGTAATGGAATGGAGTGGAAAGGAATGTAATGGAGTGGATAGTAATGTAATGGAAGGATATGGAATGTAGAGGAATGAAATGGAATGGAATGGAATGAAGAGGAATGAAAAGAATGGAATGAAATAGAATGGAATGTAAAGGAATAAAATGGAATGGAGAGGAATGGAATGGAATTGAATGGAATGAAATGGAATTTAAAGTAATGGAATGTAAAGGAAAGGAATGGAATGGAATGTAAAGGAATGAAATGGAATGGAGAGGTAAGGAATGGAATGGGGAGTAATGGAATGCAATGAATGGAAAGAAGAGGAATGGAATGGAGAGGAATGGAAAGAATGGAATGGAATGGAATGACGAGAAATGGAATTGAATGGAATGGAATGGAGAGGAATTGAATGGAATTTATAGGAATGGAAAGCAATGGAATGGAGAAGAATGGAATGGATTGGAAAAGAATGAAATGGAAGGGAGAAGATTGGAATGGAATACAATGGAATGAAATGGAAAGGAGAGGAATGAAATTGAATGGAAGGGACTGGAATGGAATGGAGTGGAATGGAATGGAAAGCAATGGACAGGAATGAAATAGAATGGAAGGGATTACAAATGAATGGATTGGAACAAAATGGAAAGAAGGAACTGGAATAGAATGGAGAAGAATTCTGAGGTTGGTATGGAGACGAATGGAATGGAGAGGAATGGAATTGAATAGATTGGAATGGATTAGAATGGAATGGAAGAGAATACAGAATAATGAAGAAAATTGAAATGGAGAGGAAGGGAGAGGAATGGAATGGAATGAAAAGGAGTGGAATGGAATGGAACGTTATGGCGATGAATGGAATAGAATTGATTGGAATAGAATGGAACGGATTGGAGAGGAACGGAATGGAACGGAATTTAATGGGATGGAATGGAATGGAATGAAATGGAATGGAAAAGAATGGAGAGGACTGGAATGAACCAGAATAGAGAGGAATGGTATGGAGTGGAAAGGTACGCAGAGGAATAGAATGGATACGAATGGAAACGAATGGAGGGTAATGGAATGGACTGGAATGGAATAGAACAGAATGGAGGGAAATGAAATGGAATGGATTGAAGAGGAATGGAATGGAAAGAAACGGAATGGAATGGAATAGGATAGAACGGAATGAAATGGAGATGGATGGAATGGAATGGAAAGGAGAGGAAAGGAATGGAATGGAATGGAGAGTAGTGGAATGAAATGGAAAGGAATGGAGAGGAATGTAATTGAGGGGAATGAAATGGAATAGAGAGGAATGGAATGGGATGGAATGAAATGGAATGGAGTGGAATGGAATGGAGAGAAATGGAATGGAATGGAGAGGAATGGAATGGAATGGAATGTAGCATAATGGGAAGTAAAGGAATGGAATGGAAAGTAAGGGAATATAATGTAAAGGAATGAAAAGGAAAGGAATGGAATGGAATGGAGAGGAATGAAACAGAATGGAGAGGAATGAAATGGAAAGGAATGGAAAGGAATGGAGAGGAATGAAATGGAGAGGAATGTATTAGAATGGAATGATTAGGATAGAAATGAAATAGAATGGAATGGGGTGCAAAGGAATGGAACGGAATGGAATGGAATGGAATGGAGAGGAATGGAGAGAATGGAATGGAGAGAAATATAATGGAGTGGAATGGAATGGAATGGAATATAGAAGAGTGGACAGGAATGCAATGGAGAGGATAGGTGAGGAATGGAAAGGCGTGGAATGGAAAGGAAATGACAGGAATTGAGAGGATTGGAATGGATAGGAATGGAATGGAGTGGAATAGGTTGGAATGGATTTGAATAGAATGAAACGGAATATATTGGAATGGAGAGGACTAGAGAGGGATGGAATGGAATGTAGTGGAATGGATTGGAATAGAATGGAAAGGTATGGAATGGCAAGGAATGGAATGGAGAGGAATGAATTAGAATGGAATAGAATGAGTTGGAATGGAATAGAATGGAATAGAGAGGAACGGAATGGAATGGAATGGAAAGTAGAAGAATTCAGAGTAATGGAATGGAGAGAAGTGGAAGGGAGTGCAAAGGAATGGAATGGATCGGAATAGAAAGGAATGGAAAATACATGTATGGAGAGGAATGGAATGGAGAGGAATGGAGAATAATGAAATGGAAAGTAATGGCGTGGAATGGAATGCGGTGGAGTTGAAAGAAATGGAATGGAAAGCAAAGGAAAGGAATGGTGAAGAATGGAAGTGATTGGAATGGAAACCACTGGAGAGGAATGGATTGGAATTAAATGGAATATAAAGAGAGGAGTGGCATGGAATGCAATAGAATGGAAAGACATGGAATAGAGAGGAATTGAAATAAAAGCAAGAGAAATGGAATGGGGGAATAGAATGGAATGGAAAGTATTGGATTGGAATGGAATGAAGAGGAACGGAATGGAATGGAATGGAGAGGAATGGAAAGAAATGGAATGGAAAGAACTTGAATGGCGAAAAATGGAATGGAATGGAATGGAATTGAAAGGAATGGAATGGAGAGGTAGTGAATGCAATGGAATAGAGAGGAATAGAATAAAATGGAATGGAATGGATAGGAATGGAATGGAATGGAATGGAGAGGAATGGAATGGAATGGATGGAATGGAATGGAATGGAGAGGAATAGAATGGAATGGAAAGGAATGGAATGGAATGGAAGGATATGAAAGGAATGGAATGGAATGGAAGGGAATGGAGAGGAATTGAGAGGACTTGAAAGCAGAGGAATGGAATGTAGTGGAATAGAATGGAATGCAAGGAAAGGAATGGAATATAGAGTATTGGGAAGAATGCAATGTAGAGAAATGGAATGGAGAGGAGTGGAATGGAAAGTAATGGAATGGAGTGGAAAGGAAGGGAGAAGAATGTAATGGAATGGAAAGGAGAGGAATGTAATAGAGTGGACAGTAATGTAATGAAAGGATATGGAATGTAGAGGAATGCAATGGAATGCAATTGAATGAAGAGGAATGGAAAGAAATGGAATGTAAAGGAATGAAATGGAATGGAGAGGAATGGAATGGAATCGCATGGAATGAAATTGAATGGAAAGAAATGGAATGGAAAGGAAAGGAATGGAATGGAATGTAAAGGAATGAAATGGAATGGAGAGGAAAGGAATGGAATGAGGAGTAATGGAATGCAATGAATGGAATGGAGAGGAATGGAATGGAGAGGAATGGAAAGAATGGAATGGAATGGAATGATGAAAATGGAATGGAATGGAATGGAGAGGAATGAATGGAATGGATAGGAATGGAAAGCAAAGGAATGGAGAAGAATGAAATGGATAGGAATAGAATGCAATGGAATGGAATGGAGAAGAATTGATTGGAATAGAATGGAATGAAATGGAAAGGAGAGGAATGAAATGGAATGGAGGGGAATGGAATGGAATGGAGCAGAATGGAATGGAATGCAATGGACAGGAATGAAATAGAATGGAAGGGATTACAAATGAATGGAATGGAGCAGAAAGGAATGGAAGGGACTGGAATCGAATGGAGAAGAATTATGAGGAATGGTATGGAGAGGAATGGAATGGAGAGTAATGGAATTGAATAGATTGGAATGGATTAGAATGGAATGGATGGTAATACAGAAGAATGGAGAGTTTGAAATGGAGAGGAATGGAGAGGAATGGAATGGAATAAATAGGAGTGGAATGGAATGGAATGTTATGGAACGGAATGGCGATGAATGGAATAGAATTGATTGGAATGGCATGGAAAGAGTTGGACAGGAATGGAATAGAATGGAATAGAATGGAATGGAATGGAATAGAATGGAATCGAATGGGATGGAATGTAATAAAATGAAAGTGAATGGAAAGGAATGGAGAGGAATGGTATGGAGTGGAAAGATACGAAGAGGAATGGAATCGATACGAATGGAATGGAAATAAAAGAATGGAATGGAATAGAACAGAATGGACAGGAATGTAATGGAATGGTTTGCAGAGGAATGGAATGGAGAGGAATGGATTGGAATGGAATGGAATGGAATGGAATGGAACAAAATGAAATGGAGAGGGATGGAATGGAATGGAAATAGAATGGAATGGAATGGAATGGAGAGGAAAGGAATGGAATGGAATGGAGAGGAATGCAATTGAGGGGAATGAAATAGAATAGAGAGGAATGGAATGGAATGGAATGGAATGGTATGGAAAAGAATGAAATGGAATGGAGAGGAATGGAGTGGAATGGAATGGAGAGAAATAGAATGGAATGGAGAGGAATGGAACGGAATGAAATGGAGTGGAATGGAAAGTAAAGGAATGGAATGGAATGGAGAGTAAGGGAATATAATGTAAGGGAATGGAAAGGAAAGGAATGGAATGGAATGGAGAGGAATGGAACGGAATGAAGAGAAATGGAATACAAAGGAATGGAAAGGAATGGAGAGGAATGAAATGGAGAAGAATGTATTACAATGGAATGATTTGGATAGGAATGAAATAGAATGGAATGGGGTGCAAAGTAATGGAATAGAATGGAATGGAATGGAGAGGAATGGACAGGAATGGAATGGAGAGAAATATAAAGGAGTAGAATGGAATGGAATGAAATGGAATATAGAAGAGTGGACAGGAATGCAATGGAGAGGATAGGTGAGGAATGGAAAGGAGTGGAATGGAAAGGAATTGACAGAAATTGAGAGGATTAGAATGGATAGGAATGGAATGGAGTGGAATGGGTTGGAATGGATTGGAATAGAATGAAACGGAATATAGGGGAATGGAGAGTACTAGAGAGGAATGGAATGGAATGTAGTGGAATGGATTGAATAGAATGGAAAGGTATGGAATGGCAAGGAATGGAATGGAGAGGAATGAAATAGAATGGGTTGGAATGGAATAGAATGGAATAGAGAGGAAAGGAATGGAATGGAAAGGAGAAGAATTCAGAGTAACGGAATGGAGAGGAGTGGAAGGGAGTGCAAAGGAATGGAATGGATTGGAATAGACAGGAATGGAAAATACATGTATGGAGAGGAATGGAATGGAGAGGAATGGAGAATAATGAAATGGAAAGTAATAGGGGGAATGGAATGGAGTGGAGTTGAAAGAAATGGAATGGAATGCAATGGAAAGGAATGGCGACAAATGGAAGTAATTGGATGGAAACCACTGGAGAGGAATGGAATGGAATAAAATGGAATATAAAGAGAGGAATGGCATGGAATGCAATAGAATGGGAAGACATGGAATAGAGAGGAATTGTAAGAAAAGCAAGATAAATGGAATGGAGAGGAATAGAATGGAATGGAAAGTATTGGATTGGAATGGAATGAAGACGAACGGAATGGAATGGAATGGAGAGGAATGGAAAGAAGTGGAATGGAAAGGAATTGAATGGCGAAGAATGGAATGGAATGGAATGGAATTGAAAGGAATGGAATGGAGAGTTATTGAATGCAACGGAATGGAGAGGAATGGAATAAACTGGAATGGAATGGAGAGGAATAGAATGGAATGGAGAGGAATGGAATGGAATGGAATGGAATGGACAGGAATTGAAAGGAATGGAATGGAGAGTAATGGAATGGTAAGGATGGAATGGAATGGAATGGAGAGGAATAGAATGGAATGGAGAGTAATGGAATGGAATGGAAAGGAGATGAAAGGAATGGAATGGAATGGAATGGAATGGAATGGAAGGGAAGGGAATGGAAGGGAATGTAGAGGAGTTGAGAGGACTTGAAAGCAGAGGAATGGAATGTAGTGGAATGGAATGGATTGGAAGGAAAGGAAAGGAATATAGAGTATTGGGAAGAATGCAATGTAGAGAAATGGAATGGAGTGGAATGGAATGGAAAGTAATGGAATGGAGTGGAAAGGAAGGGAGAGGAATGTAATGGAATGGAGTGGAAAGGAATGTAATAGAGTGGACAGTAATGTAATGAAAGGATATGGAATGTAGAGGAATGGAATGGAATGGAATGGAATGAAGAGGAATGGAAAGAATGGAATGAAATAGAATGGAATGTAAAGGAATGAAAAGGAATGGAGAGGAATGGAATGGAATCGAATGGAATGAAATGGAATGTAAAGGAATGGAATGGAAATTAAAGGAATGGAATGGAATGTAAAGGAATGAAATGGAATGGAGAAGAATTCTGAAGAATGGTATGGAGAGGAATGAAACGGAGAGTAATGGAATTGAATAGATTGGAATGGATTAGAATGAAATGTATGGGAATACAGAAGAGTGGAGAGAGTTGGAATGGAGAGGAATGGAAATGGAATGAAAAGGAGTTTAATGAAATCAAACGTTATGGAACAGAATGGCGATGAATGGATTAGAATTGATTGGAATGGCATGGAAAGGATTGGAGAGGAATGGAATGGAATGGGATGGAATGGAATGGAATGAAATAGAATGGAAAGGAATGGAGAGGAATGGAATGGACAGGAATGGAGAGGAATGGTATGGACTGGAAAGATGCGCAGAGGAATGGAATGGATACAAATGGAATGGAAATAAAAGAATGGAATGGAATGGAATGGAATAGAACAGAATTGAAGGGAATGGAATGGAATGGTTTGCAGAGGAAAGGAATGGAGAGGAATGGATTGGAATGGAATGGAATAGAATGGAATTAAATGGAATGAAATGAAATGGAGAAGGTTGGAAGGGAATGGAATGGAATGGAGAGGAAAGGAATGGAATGGAATGGACAGTAGTGGAATGAAATGGAATGAAATGGAGAGGAATGGAATTGAGTGGAATGAAATGGAATGGAGAGGAAGGAATGGAATGAAATAGAATGGTTTGGAAAAGAATGAAATGGAATGGGGAGGAATGGAATGTAATGGAGAGAAATGGAATGGAATGGGGAGGAATGGAATGGGATGCAATGGAGAGGAATGGAAAGTAAAGGAATGGAATGGAATGGAGAGTAAGGGAATGGAATGTAAGGGAATGGAATGTAAAGGAATGGAATGTAATGGAGAGGAATGGAACGGAATGGAGAGGAATGGAAAGGAATGGAATGGAATGGAGAGGAATGAAATGGAGAGGGATGTATTAGAATGGAATGGTTTGGAGAGGAATGGAATACAAAGGAATGGTTTGCAAATGAATGGAATGCAATGGAATAGAATGGAGTGGAATTCAGAGGAACGGAATGGAGAGAAACATAAAGGAGTGGAACGGAATGGAATGGAATATAGGAGAGTGGAGGGGAACGGATTGGAGAGGATAGGTGAGGAATGGAAAGGAGTGGAATGGAAAGGAATTGACAGGAATTGAGAGGAATGGAATGGAGAGGAAAGGAATGGAGTGGAATGGGTTGGAATGGATTGTAATAGAATGAAATGAATTATAGGGGAATGGAGAGGAAGAGAGGAATGGAATGAAATGTAGTGGCATGGATTGGAATAGAATGGAAAGGTATGGAATGGAGAGGAATGGATTAGAATGGAATAGAATGGGTTGGAATGCAATAGAATGGAATAGAGAGGAAAAGAATGGAATGGAATGGAAACGAGAAGAATTTAGTGGAATGGAATGGAGAGGAGTGGAAAGGAGTGTAAAGGAATGGAATGCATTGGAATAGAATGGAGTGGAAAATACTTGTATGGAGAGGAATGGAATGGAGAGGAATGGAGAAGAATGAAATGGAAAGTAATGGGTTGGAATGGAATGGAGTAGAGTGGAAAGGAATGGAATGGAATGCAATGGAAAGGAATGGCGACGAATTGAAGTGATTGGAATGGAAACCACTGGAGAGGAAAGGAATGGAATAAAATGGAATATAAATAGAGGAATAGCATTGAATGTAATAGAATGGAAAGACATGGAATAGAGAGGAATTGAAAGAAAAGCAAGAGAAATGAAATGTAGAGGAATAGAATGGAACGGAAAGTATTGGATTGGAATGGAATGAATAGGAACGGAATGGAATGGAATGGAGAGGAATGGAATGGAAAGGAATTGAATGGCAAAGAATGGAATGGAAGGGAATGGAATGAAATGGAATGGAATGGAATTGAAAGGAATAGAATGGAGAGGAATTGAATGCAATGGAATGGAGAGGAATGGAATAAAATGGAATGGAATGGAGAGGAATAGAACTGAATGGAGAGGAATGGAATGGAATGGAATGGCGAGGAATTGAATGGAATGGAATGGAAAGGAATGGAATGGAATGGATGGAATGGAATGGAATAGAATGGAGAGAATAGAATGGAATGGAGAGGAATGGAAAGAAATGGAATGGAAGGGAATTGAATGGCGAAGAATGGAAAGGAAGAGAATGGAATGAAATGGAATGGAATGGAATTGAAAGGAATAGAATGGAGAGGAATTGAATGCAATGGAATGGAGAGGAATGGAATAAAATGGAATGGAATGGAGAGGAATAGAATGGAATGGAGAGGAATGGAATGGAATGGAATGGCGAGGAATTGAATAGAATGGAATGGAATGGAATGGATGGAATGGAATGGAATGGAATGGAGAGAATAGAATGGAATGGAGAGGAATGGAATGGAATGGAAAGGAGATGAAAGGAATGGAATGGAATTAAATGGAAAGGAATGGAATGGAATGGAAGGCAATGGAGAGGAATTGAGAGGAATTGAAAACAGAGGAATGGAACATAGTGGAATGGAATGGATTGGAAGGGAATGGAATGGAATATAGAGTATTGGGAAGAATGCAATGGAGAAGAATGGAATGGAGTAGAATGGAATGGAATGGAATGGAATGGAGTGGAATGGCAGGGAGAGGAATGTAATGGAATGGAGTGGAGAGGAATGTAATGGAATGGAGTGGAGAGGAATGTAATAGAAGGATACGGAATGTAGAGGAATGGCATGGAATGGACTGAGAAGGAATGGAAAGAATGGAATGAAATAGAATGGAATGTAAACGAATGAAATGGAATGGAGAGGAACGTAATGGAATTGAATGGAATGAAATGGAATGGAAAGGAATGGAATGGAATGTAAAGGAATGAAATGTAATGGAGAGAAAAGGAATGGAATGAGGAGTAACGGAATGCAATGAATGGAAAGAAGAGGAATGGAATGGAATGAAATGGAGAGGAATGGAAAGAATGGAATGGAATGGAATGGAGAGGAATTGAATGGAAAGGATAGAAATGGAAAGCAATGGAATGGAGAAGAATGGAATGGATAGGAATAGAATGCAATGGAATGAAATGGAGAAGAATGGAATGGAATAGAATGGAATGAAATGGAAAGAAGAGAAATGAAATGGAATGGAGAGGAATGGAATGGAATGGAATGGAATGCAATGGACAGGAATGAAATAGAATGGAAGGTATTACAAATGAATGGAATGGAACAGAATAGAATGGAAGGGACTGGAATAGAATGGAGAAGAATTCTGAGGAATGGTATGGAGAGGAATGGAATGGAGAGGAATGGAATTGAATAGATTGGAATAAATTAGAATGGAATGGAAGGGAATACCGAAGATTGGAGAGAATTGGAATGGAATGGAATGAAAATGAGTGTAATGGACTGGAACGTTATGGAATGAAATGGCGAAGAATGGAATAGAATTGATTGAAATGGAATGGAAAGAATTGGAGAGGAATGGAATGGAATGAAATGGAATGGGATGGTATGGAATGGAATGGAATGGAATGGAATGGAATGGAATGAAATGGAATGAAATGGAATGGAGAGGAATGGAATGGACTGGAATGGAGAGGAATGGTATGGAGTGGAAAGGTATGCAGAGGAATGGAATGGATACGAATGGAATGGAAATGAATGGAGTGGAATGGAATGGAATAGAATGGAATGGAATGGAACAGGATGGAGGGCAATGGAATCGAATGGTCTGCAGAGGAATGGAATGGAGAGGAATGGAATGGAATGGAATGGAATGGAGAGGGATGGAATGGAATAGAATGGAATGGAATGGAAGGGAAAGGAAAAGAATGGAATGGAATTGAGTGTAGTGGAATGAAATGGAATGGAATGGAGAGGAATGGAATGGAGTGGAATGAAATAGAATGGTATGGAAAAGAATGGAATGGAATGGAGAGAATGGAATGGAATGGAGAGAAATGGAATAGAATGGACAGGAATGGAATAGAATGCAATGGAGAGGAATGGAAAGTAAAGGAATGGAATGGAATGGAATGGAGAGTAAGGGAATGGAATGCAAGGGAATGGAAAGGAAAGGAATGGAATGGAATGTAGAGGAATGGAAAGGAATGGAATGGAATGGAGAATAATGAAATGGAGGGGAATGTATTACTATGGAATGGTTTGGGTGGGAATGGAATAGAATGTAATGGTGTGCAAAGGAATGGAATGGAATGAAATGGAATGGAATGGAATGGAATAGAATGGAGTGGAATGGAGAGGAATGCAATGGAGAGAATCATAAAGGAGTGGAATGGAATGGATTGGAATAAGGAAGACTGGATAGGAATGGAATGGAGAGGATAGGTGAGGAATGGAAAGGAGTGGAATGGAAAGGAATTGACAGGAATTGAGTGGAATGGAATGGAGAGGAATGGAATGGAATGGAATGGGTTGGAATTGATTAGAATAGAATGAACCGGAATATAGGGGAATGGAGAGGATTTGAGTGGAATGGAATGGAATGTAGTGGAATGAATTGGAATAGAATGGAAAGGTATGGAATGGCTAGGAATGGAATGGAGAGGAATGGATTAGAATGGAATAGAATGGGTTGGAATGGAATAGAATGGAATAGAGAGGAAAGGAATGGAATGGAATGGAAAGGAGAAGAATTCAGAGTAATGGAATGGAGAGGAGTGGAAGGGAGTGCAAAGGAATGGAATGGATTGGAATAGAAAGAATGGAAAATACATATATGGAGAGGAATGGAATGGAGAGGAATGGAGTAGAATGAAATGGAAAGTAATGGCATGGAATGGAATGGAGTGGAGTTGAAAGGAATGGAATGGAATACAATGGAAAGGAATGGCGACGAATGGATGTGATTGGAATGGAAACCACTGGAGAGGAATGGAATGGAATAAATAGGAATATAAAGAGAGGAATGGTATGGAATGCAATAGAATGGAAAGACATGGAATAGAGAGGAATTGAAAGAAAAGCAAGAGAAATGGAATGGAGAGGAATAGAATGGAAAGTATTGGATTGGAACGGAATGAATAGGAACGGAATGGAATGGAATGGAGAGGAATGGAAAGAAATGGAATGGAAAGGAATTGAATGGCAAAGAATGGAATGGAGTGAAATGGAATTGAGTGGAATGAAATGGAATGGAGAGGAATGGAATGGAATGAAATACAATGGTATGGAAAAGAATGGTATGGAATGGAGAGGAATGGAATGGAGTGAAATGGAATGGAATGGGGAGGAATGGAATGGAATGCAATGAAGAGGAATGGAAAGTAAAGGAATGGAATGGAATGCAGAGTAAGGGAATGAAGTGTAAGGGAATGGAATGTAAAGGAATGGAATGCAGTGGAGAGGAATGGAATGGAATGGAGAGTAATGGAATGGAAAGTAATGGAATGAAATGGAGAGGAATGAAATTGATAGGAATGTATTAGAATGGAATGGTTTGGATTGGAATGGAATAGAAGGGAATGGTGTTCAAATGAATGGAATGGAATGGAATGGAATGGAATGGAGAGGAATGGAATGGAGAGAAACATAAAGGAGTGGAATGGAATGGAATATAGAAGAGTGGAGAGGAATGGAATGGAGGGGATAGGTGAGGAATGGAAATGAGTGGAATGGAAAGCAATTGACAGGGATTGAGAGGAATGGAATTGAGAGGAATGGTATGGAGTGGAATGGGTTGGAATGGATTGGAATAGAATGAAATGGAATATTGGGGAATGGAAAGGATTACAGAAGAATGGAATGGAATGTAGTGGGATGGATTGGAATAGAATGGAAGGGTATGGAATGGCAAGGAATGGAATGGAGAGGAATGGATTTGAATGGATTAGAATGGGTTGGAATGGAATAGAATGGAATAGAGAGGAAAGGAATGGAATGGAATGGAAATTAGAAGAATTTAGAGGAATGGAATGGAGAGGAGTGGAAGGGAGTGTAAAGGAATGGAATGGATTGGAATAGAATGGAATGGAAAATACATGTATGGAGAGGAATGGAATGGAGAGGAATGGAGAAGAATGGAATGGAAAGTAATGGTATGGAATGGAATGGAGTGGAGTGGAAAGGAATGGAATTGAAAGCAATGGAAAGGAATGACGACGAAATGAAGTGATTGGAATGGAAACCACTGAAGAGGAATGAAACTGAATAAAATGGAATATAAAGAGAGAAATGGCATGGAATTCAATAGAATTGAAAGACATGGAATAGGGTGGAATGAAAGAAAAGCAAGAGAAATGGAATGGAGAGGAATAGAATGGAATGGAAAGTATTGGATTGGAATGGAATGAATAGGAACGGAATGGAATGGAATGGAGAGGAATGGAAAGAAATGGAATGGAAAGGAATTGAATGGCGAAGAATGGAATGGAAGGGAATGGAATGAAATGGAATGGAATGGAATTGAAAGGAATGGAATAGAGAGGAATAGAATGGAATGGAGAGGAATGGAATGGAATGGAGAGGAATTGAATGGATTGGAAAGGAGAAGAATGGAATGGAATGGAATGGAATGGAATGGAATGGAGAGGAATGGAATGGAAGGGAAAGAAGATGAAAGGAATGGAATGGAATGGAATGTAGTGGAATAGAAGGGAATGGAGAGAAATTGAGAGGAATTGAAAGCAGAGGAATGGAATGTAGTGGAATGGAATGGATTGGAAGGGAATGGAATGGAATATAGAGTATTGGGAAGAATGCAATGGAGAAGAATGGAATGGAGTAGAATAGAATGGAATGGAATGGAGTGGAATGGCAGGGAGAGGAATGTAATGTAATGGAGTGGAGAGGAATGTAATGGAGTGGACAGTAATGTAATGGAAGGGTACGGAATGTAGAGGAATGGAATGAAAAGAAATGGAAAGAATGGAATGAAATAGAATGGAATGTAAAGGAATGAAATGTAATGGAGAGGAATGGAATGGAATGGGGAGTAATGGAATGCAATGAATGGAAAGGAGAGGAATGGAATGGAATGAAATGGAGAGGAATGGAAAGAATGGAATGGAATTAAATGATGAGAAATGGAATGTAATGGAATGGAATGGAGTGGAGAGGAATTGAATGGAATGGATAGTAATGGAAAGCAATGGAATGGAGAAGAATGGAATGGATAGGAATAGAATGTAAAGGAATGGAATGGAGAGGAATGGAATGGAATAGAGTGGAATGAAATGGAAACGAGAGAAATGAAATGGAATGGAGAGGAATGGAATGGAATGGAACGGAATGGAATGGAATGCAATGGACAGGAATGAAATAGAATGGAAGGGATTGCAAATGAATGGAATGGAACAGAATGGAATGGAAGGGACTGGAATAGAGTGGAGAAGAATTCTGAGGAATAGTATAGAGAGGAATGGAATGTAGAGGAACGGAATTGAATATATTGGAATAAATTAGAATGGAATGGAAGGGAATACAGAAGAATGGAGAGAATTGGAAAGGAGAGGAATGCAGAGGAATGGAATGGAATGAAAAGGAGTGGAATGGACTGGAATGTTATTTAATGAAATGGCGAAAAATGGAATAGAATTGATTGGAATGGAATAGAAAGAATTGGAGAGGAATGGAATGGAATGGAAGGGAATGGGATGGTATGGAATGGAATGAAATGGAATGGAAAGGAATGGAGAGGAATGGAATGAACCAGAATGGAGAGGAATGGTATGGTTTGGAAAGGTACGCAGAGGAATGGAATGGATTCGAATGGAATGGATATTAATGGAGTGGAATGGAATGGAATGGAATGGAATGGAATAGAACAGAATGAAGGGAAATGGAATCGAATGGATTGCAGATGAATGGAATGGAGAGGAATAGATTGGAATGGAATGGAATGGAATGAAATGGAGAGGGATGGAATGGAATGGAATGGAATGGAAGGGAGAGGAAAGGAAAGGAATGGAAAGGAGAGTAGTGGAATGAAATGGAATGGAATGGAGAGGAATGGAATTGAGTGGAATGAAATGGAAAAGTATGGAAAAGAATGGAATGGAATGGAGAGGAATGGAATGGAATGGAGTGGAGTGGAATAGAATGCAATGGAGAGGAATGGAAAGAATAGGAATGGAATGGAATGGAATGGAATGGAAAGTAAGGGAATGGAAAGGAAAGGAATGGAGTGGAATGGAGAGGACTGTAAAGGAATGGAGAGGAATGGAATGGAAAAGAATGGAATGGAATGGAGAAGAATGAAATGGAGAGGAATGTATTAGAATGGAATGGGATGAATAGGAATGGAATAGAATGGAATGGGGTGCAAAGTAATGGAATTGAATTGAATGGAATGGAATGAAATGGAATGGAATGGAGTGGAATGGAGAGGAATGAAATGGAGAGAAACATAAAGGAGTGGAATGGAATGGAATGGAATAAGGAAGAGTGGAGAGGAATGGAATGGAGAGGAGAGGTGAGGAATGGAAATGAGTGGAATGGAAAGGAATTGACAGGAAATGAGTGGAATGGAATGGAGAGGTTTGGAATCGAGTGGAATGGGTTGGAATGGATTAGAATAGAATGAAACGGAATATAGGGGAATGGAGAGGATTAGAGAGGAATGGCATGGAATGTAGTGGAATAGATTGGAATAGAATGGAAAGGTATGGAATGGCAAGGAATGGAATGGAGAGGAATGGGTTAGAATGGAATAGATTGGGTTGGAAAGAAATAGAATGGAATAGAGAGGAAAGGAATGGAATGGAATGGAAAGGAGAAGAATTCAGAGGAATGGAATGGAGAGGAGTGGAAGGGAGTGCAAAGGAATGGAATGGATTGGAATAGAATGGAATGGAAAATACATGTATGGAAAGTAACAGAATGGAGAGGAATGGAGAAGAATGGAATGGAAAGTAATGGCTTGGAATGGAATGCAGTGCAGTGGAAAGGAATGGAATGGAATGCAATGGATAGGAATGGCGACGAATGGAAATGATTGGAATGGAAACAACTGGAGAGGAATGGAATGGAATAAAATGGAATATAAAGAGAGGAATGGCATGGAATGCAAAAGAATGGAAAGGATGAAATAGAAAGGAATTGAAAGAAAAGCAAGAGAAATGGAATGGAGAGGAATAGAATGGAATGGAAGGATTGGATTGGAATGGAATGAAGAGGAACGGAATGGAATGGAATGGAATGGAGAGGAATGGAGAGAAGTGGTATGCAAAGGAATTGAATGGCAAAGAATGGGATGGAATTGAAAGGAATGAAATGGAGAGGAATTTAATGCAATAAAATGGAGAGGAAGGGAATGAAATGGAAAGTAATGAAGAGAAATAGAATGGAATGGAGAGGAATTGAAAGAAATGGAATGGAGAGGAATTGAATAGAATGGAATGGAGAGGAATGGCATGGAATTTGTGGAATGGAGAGGAATTGTTGGAATGGAGAGGAATGGAATTGAATGGAAAGGAGATGAAAGGAATGGAATGGAATGGAAGGGAATGGAGAGGAATTGAGAGGACTTGAAAACAGAGGAAGTGAATGGAGTAGAATGGAAAGGATTGAATGGGAATGAAATGGAGTACTGAGAATTGGGAAGTATGAAATGGAGAGGAATGGAATGGAGTGGAATAGAATGGAATGTAATGGAATGGAGTTGAATGGAAGGGAGAGGAATATAAATGAATGGAGTGGAGAGGAATGTAATGCAGTGGACAGTAATGTAATGGAAGGATATGGAATATAGAGGAATGGAATGGAATGAAGAGGAATGGAAAGAATGGAATGAAATAGAATGGAATGTAAAGGAATGAAAAGCAATGGAGAGGAATGGAATGGAATCAAATGGGATGAAATGGAATGGAAAGGAATGGAATGGAAAGGAAAGGAATGGAATAGAATGCAAAGGAATGAAATGGAATAGAGAGGAAAGGAATGGAATGGGGAGTAATGAAATGCAATGAATGGAAAGGAGAGGAATAGAATGGATTGGAGAGGAATGGAAAGAATGGAATAGAATGGAACGATGAGAAATGGAATGGAATGAAATGGAATGAAAAGGAATGGAATGGAGAGGAATGGAATGAAATAATGAAATGGAAGGAAGAGGAATGAAATGGAATGGAATGGACTGCAAGGGAATGGAATGGAACGGAATGGAATGGAATTCAGAGCAATGAAATGGAGAGGAATGGAATGGAGAGAAATGGATTGGAATGAATTGGAATGGAATGGAAGGAAATTTAACACAATGGAGAGAAATGGAATGGAGATTAATGGAGAGGAAAGGAATGGAATGCAATTGAGTGGAATGCAATGAACTGGAGGGAATGGAATGGAATGGAGTAGAATGGAATGGAATGGAGTAGAATGGAATGGAATGTTATTTAATGGAATGGTGAGGAATGGAAAAAAATTGAAAGGAATGGAATGGAGAATATTTGTAAAGAATAGAATGGAATAGAATTGAATGGAATGGAAAGGAATGCAGAGGAATGGAAAAGAAAGGAATGGAGAGGAATGATATGGAATGGAATGGAATGCAGAGGAATAGAATGGAGAGGAATGGAAAGAAAATGAATGGAATAGTATGGAATGGAAGAGAAGGGAAGGTAATGGAATGTAATGGATTACAGAGAAATGGAAAGGAGAGGAATGGAATGGAAGGGTATGGAATGGTATGGAATGGAAGGGAATGAAATGGAGAGTGAGGCAATGGAATGGAATGGAATGGAAAGGAATGGAATTGAGAGGAATGTGATTGAAAGGTATATAATGGAATGGAGATGAATGGAAAGGAATGAAATGCAATGGAATGGAGAGGAATGGATTAGATTGGAATAGAATGGATAGGAGTGGAATATAATGAAATGGAAGGTAAAGGCATAGAATGGAATGGAAAGGAATGTAGTAGAATTGAGAGGAATGAAATGGAGAGGAACGAAAAGGAGTGGAATTGATTGTAATGTAATGGAATATAGAGGTATGGAATGGAGAGGTTTGGAGGAAAATGGAGTGGAGTGGAATGGAATGGAGAGGAATTGAAAGGAATGGAATGGAGAGGAATGAAATGGAGTGGAATGGAATGGAATATATTGGAATGGTATGGAATGGATGGAAGTGAATGTAATAGAATGGAGAGGAATCTTGAGGAATGGAATGGAGAGGAAAGGAATGCAGTGGAATGGAATGGATTGGAATGGATTGGAATAGAATAGAATGAAATATAGTGGATGGAGAGAAATGGAATGGAGAGGAATTTAGAGGAATGGAATGGAATGCAATGAAATGGAATGGAATGGAATGGAATGGAATGGAATGGTATGGAATGGCATGGTAAGAATGGAATGGAATGGAGAAGAATGGAATAGAATGGAGAGGAATGGAATGGAAAGGAATGGTGAGGAATTGAATAGAATGGAAAGGAATTGAGAGGAATGGAATGCAATGGTATGCAAAGGAGAGGAATGCAATAGAGAGGAATAGAACGGAAATGAATGGAATAGAAAGGAATGGAACAGAATCGAGGAGATGGAATGGAATGGATTGTAGAGGAATGGAATGGAGACGAATAGAATAGAATGGAGAGGGATAGAATGGAATGGAAAGGAATGAAATGGGATGGAATGGAATTCTGAGGAACAGAAGGGGATGGAATGGAGAGTAATGGAATGGAATGGAATGGAGAGAAATGGAATGGAATGGAATGGAATGGAGAGAAATGGAAAGGAAATGAATGGAATGGAAATAAATGGAATGTAGAGGAATGGAATGGATTGGAATGAAATGGAATGGAATGGAAAGGAATGGAATGGAATGGAGAGGAATGGAATAGAATGCAATGTAATGGATAGCAATAGAATGGAATGGAGAGGAATGGAATAGAATGGAATGGAGAGGAATGGAAAGGAAAGGAATGGAATGGAATGGAGAGGAATGGACTGGAAAGGAATGGAATGGAAGCTGAGGAACTAATAGGAATGGAATGGAGAGGAATGGAAAGGAAAGGAATGGAATGGAATGGAGAGGAATGGACTGGAAAGGAATGAAATGGAATGGAAAGGAATGAAATGGAATGGAGAGGAATGTAATGGAATTCAGAGAAATGAAAACCAATGGAATGGAGGATAATAGAATGGAGGTGAATGGAATGGAATGAAATGGAATAGAATGGAATGGAATGGTGAGGAGCGGAATGGGACAGAATGGAGAGTAACGCAATGGATTGGAGAGGAATGGGATTGAATGGAATAGAAAGGAATAAAATGGAGAACAATGGAATGGAATGGATAGGAATGGAATGGAGTGGAAAAGAAAAAAGTGGATAGGAAAGGAATGGAATGGAATGGAATGGAGACAAATGGAATGGAATTGAAGGGAATGGAAAGGAGAGGAATTGAATGTAACGGAGATGAATGGAGTGAAAAGGAGAGGAATTGAATGTAATGAAGAGGAATGGAATAGAAAGGAGAGGAATGGAAAGGAATGGAATGGAGAGGATTGGATTAGAATTGAATGGAATGGATAGGAATGGAATAGAATGGAATGGAGGGGAAAGGAATGGAATGGAATGGAATGGAATGAAATGGAGTGTAATTGAGAGTAATGGAATGGAGAGGACCGGAAAGGAGTGCAAAGGATTGCAATGTAATGAAATGGAGAGGAATGGAGAGGAAAGGAATGGAGTGGATTGGGGAGGAATAGAGTGGACTGGAATAGAATGTAATGGAGAGGAATTGAGAAGACTGGAATGGAGAGGAATGGAATTGAGTGGAATGGATTGGAATGGTATGGCATGGAATGGAAGGGAAAGTAATGGAATGGAGAGGAATTTTGAGGAAGGGAATGGAGAGGAATGGAATGGATTGCATTAGAATGGAAAGGATTGGAATGGATTGGAGTAGAATAGAATGGAATATAGAGGAATTGAGAAAAATGAAAGGAGAGGAATGGCAAAGAAAGGAATGGAATGCAATGGAGTGGAATGGAATGAAATGGAATGGAATGGACCGGAATGGCGATAAATGGAAAATAACGGAATGGAAAGGAATGGAGAGGAATCGAATGGAATGGAATGGAATGGAAAGGGATAATATGGAATGAAACGGAATGGAGAGGATTGGAATGGACAGGAATTAACGGAATGATGAGAATTGGAAAAGAATGGAATGAAATTGAATGGAATGGAATGATATGGAATCGAATGGAATGAATGGAATGGAAAGGAGAGGAATGGATTGGAATGGAATGGAAGGAGAGGAAAAGAATGGAAAGGATAGTAATGGAATGGAATGCAATGGAAGTGAATGGAATGGAATGGCATGGAATGAACGGGAGAGTAATGGAATGGAATGGAAGGGAATGGAGAGGAATTAAGAGGAATGGAATGCAGAGAAATGGAATGGAGTGAAATGGAATGGAAACTAAGGAATGGAGTGGGATTGAAAAGAGAGGAATGTAACGAAATGGAGTGGAGAGGAATGGAATACAGTTGTTTGTAATGTAATGGTATAATATGGAATGGAGAGGAATAGAATGAATGGAATGGAAAGGAATGGAAAAAGTGGAATGAAATGGAATGGAATGGAAAGGAATGAAATCGAATAGAGAGGAATTGAATACAATGGAATGGAATGGAAAGGTATGGATTGGAATGGAATGGAAAGGAATGAAATGGAATGGAGAGAAACGGAATGGAATGGAGAGGAATGGAATAGAATGCAATGGAATGGAATGCAAGGGAATTTAGAGCAATGGAATGGAATGGAGAGAAATGGAATGCAATGGAAGGGAATTGAAAGGAGAGAATTTGATTGTATTGGAGAGGAATTGAATGAAAGGAGAGGAATTGGATGTAATGGAGATGAATGGAGAGGAATGGAATGGAGAGGAATGGATTACAATTGAAGAGAACGGATAGGAATGGAATAGAGTGGAATGGATGGGAAAGGAATTGAATGGAATGGAATAGAATGGAGTGGAATAGAGAGGAATGAAATGGAGAGTATCAGAAATGAGTGGAATGGATTGTCATGTAATGGAATATAGAGGAATGGAGAGGAATGGAATGGAGTGGATTGGACAGGAAAGGAATGGACTGGAATAGAATGTATTGGAGAGGAATTGAGAGGAATGGAATGGAGAGGAATGGAGAGGAATGAAATGGAATGCAATAGAATGGAATTGACTGGAGTGGAATGGAAAGGAATGGAATGGACTGGAGAGTGAATTTGAGAGGAATGGAATGGAGAGGAACGTAAAGGACTGGAAGTGAATGAAATGGAATGGAATATAGAGGAATGGAAAGGATATGAGAGGAATGGAATGGAGTGAAATGGAATGGAATGGAGAGGAATTGAGAGGAATGGAAGGGAGAGGAATGGAATGGATTGTAAGGGTATGGAATGGAATATAGGAAATAGGGAAGAAAGGAATGGAGAGGAATGGAATGGAATGGAAAGGAATAGAATGGAATGGAGTGGAATGGAAGGGAGGGGAATGTAATGGAATGGAGTGGAGAAGAATGGAATGGAGTGGAGTGTAATGTAATGGAATGATAAAGAAAAAGAGGAATGGAATGGAATGAAGAGGAATAGAAAGAACAGAAATAAATGGAATGGAGTGGAAAGGTAAGAAATGGAATGGAGAAGAATCGAATGGAATGGAATGGAGAGGAATGGAATGGAATGCAATAGATGCAATAGAAAGGAATGAATTGAAATGGAGAAGAATGGAATGAAATGTAGAAGAATGGAAAGAAAAGGAATGGGAAAGAATGAAAAGAGAGGAAATGAATTGAATGCAATGGAGAGAAATGGAATGGAATGCAGAGGAATGGAAACAATGGAATGGAATGGCATGGAATGGAATGGAATGGAATGGAATGGAATGGAAAGGAATGGAATGGAATGGAATAGAATGGAATGGAGTACAAAGCAATGGAATGGATTAGAGTGGAATTGAGGGGAATGGAATCGAGAGGTATGTAAAGGAGTGGAATGGAATGGAATGGAATATAGAGGAATGGAGAAGAATGGAATAGAGAGCATAGGAGAGGAATGGAATGGAGTGGAATCGAATGGACTGGAGAGGAATTCAGAGGAATGGAATGGAGAGGAATGGAATGGAATAGAATGGACTGGAGAGGAATTCAGAGGAATGGAATGGAGAGGAATGGAATGGAGTGGAAAGGAATGGAATTGACTAGAACGGAATGAAATGGAATAAAGAGGAATTGAGAGGAATGGAGAGGAATGGAATGGAATAGAATGGAATGGAATAGAGTGGAATTGAGAGGAATGGATCGAGTGGAACGTAAAGGAGTGGAATGAAATGAATTGGAATGGAATATAGAGGAATGTAGAGGATTGAAATGGAGAGGATAGGAGAGGAATGGAATGGAGTGGAAAGGAATGGAATGGAGAGGAATTGAGAGGAATGGAATGCAGAGGAATGGAATGGATTGAAAGGGAATTGAATAGAATATAAGGAAAAAGGAAGAATAGAATGAAGAGGAATGGAATTTAGTGGATTGGAATGGAGTAGAATGGAAGGGAGAGGAATGTAATGGAATGGAGTGGAAAGGAAAGGAATGGAATGGAGTGGAGTGTAATGTAATGGAATGATATGGAGGGAGAGGAATGGAATGGAATGGAGAGGAATGGAAAGAATAGAATGAAATGGAATGGAATGGAAGGGTAAGAAATGAATGGAGAGGAATGGAATGGTATGGAATGGAGAGGAATGGAATTAAAAGAATGGTAAGGAATGAAATGGAATGGAAAGGAATGGAATGGAATGTAGAGGATTGGAAAGCAGTGGAATGGAGAGGAATGGAATGGAATGCAATGGAGTGAAATGGAATGGAATGGAATGCAGACGAATGGAAACATTAGAATGGAATGGAATGATGAGAAATGGAATGGAAAGGAATGGAATGGAATGGAATACAATAGAATGGAGCACAAAGCAATGGAATGGAAAAGAGTGGAATTGAGAGGAATGGAATAGAGAGGAATGTAAAGGAGTGGAATAGAATGGAATGGAATGGAATATAGAGAAATGAAGAAGAATGGAATAGAGAGCATAGGAGAGGAATGGAATGGAGTGGTATCGAATGGAATGGAGAGCAATTGAGAGGAAAAGAATGGAGAGGAAAGAAATGGAGTGATAAGGATTAGAATACTAATTAGAATTGAATGAAATGGAATATAGAGGAATTGAGCAGAATGGAGAGGAATGGAATGGAAAGGAACATAAAGGAGTGGAATGGAATGAAATTGAATGGAATATAAAGGAATGCAGAGGATAGAGGAATGGAATGGAGTGGAATGCAATGGAATGGACAGGTAATGAGAGGAATTGAATGGATTGGAAGGGAATGAAATGGAATATAGGGAAAAGGGAAGAATGGAAAGGAGAGGAAAGGAATTTAGTGGAATGGAATGGAAAGGAATGGAATGGAGTGGAATGGAAGGGAGAGGAATGGAATGGAATGGAATGGAGAGGAATGGAATGGAATGGAATGGAATGGAGAGGAGTGTAATGGAATGGAATGATATGGAAGAGAGAGGAATGGAATGAAATGGAATGGAATGGAGAGGAATGGAAAGAATAGAATGAAATGGAATAGAATTGAAAGGGAAGAAATGAATGGAGTGGAATGGAATGGAATGGAGAGGAATGGATGTGAATGGAAAAGAAAAAGAATGAAATGGAATGGAGAGGAATGGATTGGAATGTAGAGGAATGGAAAGCAATGGAATGGAGAGGAATGGAATTGAATGCAATGGAGAGAAATGGAATTGAAGGGAATGGAATGGAATGCATAGGAATGGAAACAATGGAATGGAATGGAATGCACTTGAATAATGAGAAATGGAATGGAATGGAATGGAAAGGAATGGAATGGAATAGAATGGAATGGAGCACAAAAGCAATGGAATGGAATACAGTGGAATTGAAAGGAATGGAATGGAATTGAGAGGAACGGAAAGGAGTGGAATGAAATGAAATGGATATAGAGAAATGGAGAAGAATGGAATAGAGAGCATAGGAGAGGAAGGGAAAGAATTGGAATCAAATGTAATGGAGAGGAATTGAGAAGAAAGGAATGGAGAGGAATGGAATAGAGTGGAATGGATTGGAATGGACTAGAACGGAATTAAATGGAATATAGAGGATTTGAGAGGAATGGAATGGAATGGAATGGATTCAAATAGAAAGGAAAGGTATGGAATGGAGAGGAATATAAAGGTTTAAATAGAATGGAATTAAATGGAATGGAGAGGAAAGGAATGAAAGGGAATGGAATCCAAGGGAATGGAAGGAAATGGAGAGGAACGGAGTGGAATGGAATGGAATAGAGTGGAAAGGAATGGAATGGAATGGAATGGAATGGAGAGTAATGGAATGGAATGGGATGGAGATGAATGGAAAGGAAAGGAATAGAATTAAATGGAAAGGAGCAAAATGGAGTGGAAAGGAAGGGAATGACAAGGAGAGGAATGGAGAGGAATGGAATAGAATGGAGAAGAATGGAATGGAGAGGAAAGTAAAGGAGTGGAATGGATTGTGATGTAATGGAATGTAGAGGAATGGAGAGGAATGGAATGGAGAGGATTGGAGATGAATGGAATGGATTGGAATGGAAAGGGATGGAGAGAGGAATTGAGAGAAATGGAATGGATAGGAATGGAATGGAGTGGAATGGAATGGATTGGAATGAAATGGAATGGAATGAAATGGAATGGAAAGGAAATTTGGGGAATGGAATGGAGAGGATTGGAATGGAGTGGAATGGAATGGAGTGCATATAAATAGATTGGAATGGAATATAATGGAATAAAGAGGCGTGGATAGAAATGGAATGAAATGGAATGCAATGGAGTGGAATTGAATGGAGTGCAGTAGAATGGAATGGATTGGAAAGGAATGGAATGGAATGGCGTTGAATGGAAAAGAATGGAATGGAATCGAAAGGAATGGGGAGGAATGGAACGGAATGGAATGGAAAGGAATGAAGAGGAATGGAATGGAATTGTATGGAAAGGAGAGGAATGGTATGGAATGTAATGGAATGGAGAGGAATGAAATGGAGAGGAATGGAATGGTAATGAATGGAATGGAAATGAATTCAACAGAATAGAGGGGTTTGGAATGGAATGGAGTGCAGAGGAATGAAACGGAGAGGAATAGAATAAAATGGACTGAAATGGAGAGTGATTGAATAGAATAGGATAGAATGGGATGATCTGCATTGGAATGGTATGGTAAGGAGGGGAATAGAGTGGAATGGAGAGTAATGGAATGGAATGGGATGGAATGGAATGGAGAGGAATGGAATTGAATGGAACGGAATGGAATGGAAAGGAATGGATAGGAATGGAATGGTATGGAATGAAATGGAATGGGGAGGAAAGGAATGGAATGGAACGAAAAGGAATGGAATAAAAAGGAATGGAATGAAATGGATTGGTGAGGAATATAATGGAATTGAATGGAATGCAAAGCAATGAAATAGAATGGAGAGGAATTGAATGGAATGGAATGGAGAGGAAAGAAAGGAATAGAATGGAATGGAGAGGAATGGAATAGAATGGAATGGAGAGGAAAGGAAGGAATGGAAAGGAAGGGAATATAGAAGAATTTAGAGGAATGGAGTGCAGAGGAATGGAATGGAGTGGAATGGAATGGATTGGAAGACAATGGAATCAAATATAGGGAATAAGGAAGAATGGAATGGAGAGGAATGAAATAGAGCGGAATGGAAGGGAGAGGAACGTAATGGACTGGAGTGGAGAGGAAAGGAATGGGCTGGAGTGTAAAATAGTGGAAAGATATGGAATGGTGAGGAATGGAATTGGATGGAATGGAATAACAGGGAAAGTAAAAAATGGAAGAAATGTAATGGAATGGAAAGGAATAAAATGGAATGGCGTGGAATGAAATGGAATGCAATGGAGAGGAATGGAATGGAATGGATTGGAATGGAATAGAAAGGAATGAAATGGAATCCAGAGGAATAGAATGGAATGGACAAAAATGGAAAGCAATGGAATGGAGAACAACGACATGGAGAGGAATGGAATTGAATGGAATGGAATGGAGAGGAATGGAATGGAGAGGAATGCGTTAGAATGGAATGGTTTGGATAGGAATGGAATAGAATGGAATGGAGTAATATGGAATGGAAAGAATGGAATGGAATGGAATTGAACCGAATGATGAGATATGGAAAGTAATGGAATGAAATGGAATGGAATGGAATGGCGAGGAATGGGATGGAATAGAATGGAATGGAGAGGAACTGAATGGAATGGAATGGAGAGGAATGGATTGAAATTGATGAAAGGAGAGAAATAGAATTGAAAGTAGAGGAATGGAAATGAATGGAATGGAGAGAAATGGAATGGAATGGAGAGGAATGGAATGGAATGGAATGAAATGGAATGGAATTTAGAGCAATGGAATGGAATGGAGAGGAATGGAATGGATGGAATGGAGAAAAAAGAAAGGAAAAGGTTGGAATGGAATGGAATGGAGAGAAATGGAATGCAATGGAAGGGAATGGAAAGGAGAGTAATTGATTGTATTGGAGAGGAATGGAATGAAAGGAGAAGAATTGAAGGTAATGGAGAGGAATGGAGAGGAATGGAATGGAGAGGAATGGATTACAATTGAATTGAATGGATTGGAATGGAATAGAGTGCAATGGAGGAGAAGGGATTGGATTGAATGGAATGGAATGGAGTGTAATTGAGAGGAATGGAATGGAGAGGATCAGAAAGGAGTGGAATGGATTGTCATGTAATGGAATATAGAGGAATGGAGAGGAATGGAATGGTGTATTGGAAGGAATTGAATGGACTGGAATAGAATGTAATGGAGAGGAATTGAGAGGAATGGAATGGAGTGGAATGGATTGGAAAGGAATGGAATGGATTGGAATGAAATAGAATGGAATATAGAGGAATTGAGAGAAAGGGAATGGAGAGGAATGAAATGGAATGCAATAGAGTGGAATGGAATGGAGTGGAATGGAATTTAATGGAACGGATGGCAATGAATAAAATAGAATGGAATGGAAAGGAATGGAGACGAATGGAATGGAATAGAATGGTATGGAATGGAAAGGAATGGAAGGGAATAGTATGAAATTAAATGGAATGGAGAGGAATGGTATGGAGAGGAATAGAAAGGAAAAGAATGAAAGAGAATGGAGGGGAAAGGGAATGGAATGGATTGCAGAGGGAATGGAATGGAGAGGAATGGAATGTAATGGAAAGGAAAGGAGATGAATGGAATGGAATAGAATGAAATTGAATGGAATGGAATTGTGATGAATGGAATGGGATGCAATGGAGAGTAATGGAAAGAATGGAGAGGAATGGAATTGAAAGGAATGCAATGGAATGGAGAGGAATGGAAAGGAATGGAATGGAGTGAAATGGAATGGAGAGGAACGGAATAGAATGGAATGGAATGAAATGGAACGGTATGGAAAGGAATGGAATGGAATGGAGACGAATTGAATGGAATGGAATGCAGAGCAACAGAATGGAATGGACAGGAATGGAATGGAAAAAAATGGAAATGAAAGGAAAGGAATGGAATGGTACGGAATGGAGAGTAATGGAATGGAATGTAAGGGAATGGAAAGGAAGGAATGGAATGGAGAGTCATGGAATGGAATGGAATGTAAAGGAAAGGAATGGATTGGAATGGAGAAGAAAGGAATGGAATGGAGAGGAATGGAAGAATGGAGAGGAATGGAATGGAATGGAGAGGAATGGAATGGAGAGGAATGTATAAGAATGGAATGGAATGTGAGAGGAATGGAATCAAATGGAATGGAGTACAAAGGAATGGAATAGAATAGAGAGGAATGGAATGGAGAAGAACGTAAAGGAGTGTAAAGGAATGGAATGGAATATAGTGGAATGGAGAAGAATGGAATAGAGAGAATAGGAGAGGAATACAATGGAGTGGAATGAAATAGAATGGAGAGGAATTGATTGGAATGGAATGGAGAGGAATGGAATAGAGTGGAATGGATTAGAATGGATTGGAACGGAATGAAATGGAATATAAAGGCATTGAGAGGAATGGAGAGGAATGGAATGGACAGGATTGGAGTAGAATGGAAAGTTATGGAATGGAGAGTAAAGGAAAGGAATTAAATGGAATGGAATGAAATGGAATGGAGAGGAATGGAATGGAATGGAATGAAATGGAATGGAATGGAAAGGAGTGGAATGCAATGGAGAGGAAAGTAGTGGAATGGAATGGAATGGCGAGCAATGCAATAGAATGGAGAGGAATGGAATGGAATGGAGAGGGATGGAAAGGTGAGAAATGGAATTGAATGGAGAGGAATGGAATAGAAAGGAGAGGAATGGAATGGATGGAATGAAATGGAGAGGAATTGTATGGAGAGGAAAGGATTACAATGGAATGGAATTTATAGGAATGTAATAGAATGGAATGGAGGGGAAAGTAATGGAATGGAATGGAATAGAATGGAGTGGAATTGAGAGGAATGGGATGAAGAGGAAAGGAGAGGAGTGGTATGGATTGTAATGTAATGGAATATAGAGGAATAGAGTGAAATGGAATGGAGTGTACTGGAGAGGAATGTAATGGAGTGGAATGGAATGGAATGGAGAGGAATGTAATGGATAGAAATGGAATGGAGTGGAATGGATTGGAATGAAATAGAATGTAATGGAAGGGAATGGAATGGAATGGAGAGGAATGGAAAGGAGAGAATGGAATGGAGTGGAATGGAGTAGAAAGGATAAGAATACATTGGAATGGAAAAGAATGGAATATAGAGGAATGGATAGAAATGGAATGAAGAGGAATGGAGAGGAATGGAAATAAATGCATTGGAGTGGAATGGAATAAACTGGAGTAGATTGGAATAGAATAGAATGGAATGGAATGGAACGGAATAGCGAAGAAAGATATAGATGGTCTGGAATGGAATGGAAAGGAATGGAGAGGAATGGAATGGAATGGAATGGATAGGAATGGAATTGAATGGAATGGAATGGAATGGACAAGAGTGTAACGGACAAGAATGGAATGGTAATGAATGGAATGGAAAGGAACAATATGGCGGGGAATGGAATGGAATGGAATGCAGAGGAATGGAATGGAATGGAAAGCAATGGATTGAAAAGGAATGGAGAGGGATTGAATGGAATGAAATGGTTGGAATGAAATGGAATGGAATGGTACTGTGACGAACGGAATGGGATGGAATGGAAAGTAATGGAATGGAATGGAGTGGAATGGAAAGGAATGGAATTGAATGGAATGGAATGGAATGGAGAGGAATGGAAAGAAATGGAATGGATTGGAATGGAATAGAATGGAATGAAATAGAATGGAATGGAAAGGAATGGAATTTAATAGAATGGAGGGAAATAGAATGGAATGGAATGGAGAGCAATGGAATGGAGAGGAATGGAATGCAATGGAGAGGAATGAAATGGAAAGGAATGGAATGGAATGGAATGGAATGGAGAGGAATGGAATGGAGAGGAATGTATTTGAATGAAAAGGAATGCATAGGAATGGAATAGAATGGAATGGGATACAAAGGAATGAAAAGGAATGGAATGGAATTGAGTGGAATTCAGAGGAATGGGATGGAGAAGATAGGAGAGGAATGTAATGGAGTGGAATGGAATCAAATGGAGAGAAATTGAGAGGAATGGAATGGAGAGGAATTGAATGGAGTGGAATGGAATGGAATGGAATGAAATGGAATATAGCTGAAAGGAGAGAAATGGAGAGGAATGGAATGGAATGTGGTGGAATGGATTGGAAATGAATAGAATGGTATAGAATGGAATGGAATGGAATGGAATGGAGAGGAATTCAGTGGAATGGAATGGAGAGCAATGGAAGGGAGTGGAATGGAAAGGAATGGATTTGAATGGAGGGAATGGAATAAGAGGAACGGAGAGGAATGGAATAGAAAGCAATGGAGCGGAATGGATAGGAGTGGTGTGGAAAGGAATGGCGACGAATGGAATAGATTGGAAAGGAATGCATTGGAGAGGAATTGAATGGAATAAAATGGAATGGAAAGAGAGGAATGGCATGGAATGCAACAGAATGTAAAGACATGGAATGGAGAGGAATGGAATGGATTGCAGAGAAATGAAATGGAGTGGAATAGAATGGAATGCACGGAATGGAAAGGAATGGAATTGTGAGGAATGGAATGGAATGGAATAGAGAGGAATGGAAAGGAATGGAATGCAGAGGAATTCAATGGAATGGAAAGGAGAGGAATGCAATGGAATGGAATGGAAAGGAGAGGAATAGAATGGAACGGAGAGGAAAGGAATGGAATGGAATGGAAAGGAATGGAGATGAATTTAGAGGAATGAAATGCAGAGGAATGAAATGGAGTGGAATGCAATGGATTGGAAGGCAATGGAATGGAGAGGAATGGAGTGGAATGGAATGGAATGCCATGTAGTGGAATGGAATGGATTGGAGTGGAATGAAATAGAGTGGCTTGGAATGGAATGTTTGGAAAGGAATTGCGACGAATGGAATAATATTGAATGGAATGGAGTAGAATGGATTAGAATGAAATGTGGAGGAATGGAATAAAATGGAGTTGAATATAGAGGAATGGAAAGAATGGAACCGAATGGAAAGGAAGAAGTAGGAATGGAGAGGAATTGAATGGATTGGAATGGAATGGAATTGAATGGAATGGAATTGAGCGAATGCAATGGAATTGAACGGAATGAAATGGAATGGAATGGAATGGAGAGGAAATGAATGGGATGTAATAGAATGAAAGGGACGAAGAAGTATGGAATGGAATGGAATGGAATGGAATGTGAATGGAGTGTATTGGAATGGAACGGAGTGTAGTGGAATGGAATGGAATTGAATGGAGTGGAAAGGAATGGAGTGGAGTAGATTGGAATGTAATGGAATGGAGAGGAATGGAATGGAAGGGAAAGGAAAGAAGTGAAATGGAGAGGAATGGAGTGCAATCGAATGGAAAGGAATGGAATATAAAGGAATGGAATAGGTTGGAATGGAATAGAATGGAATGGTGAAAAAGCAATGGAAAGTAATATAATGGAGAGGAATTCTGAGTAATGGAATGGAGAGAAATAGAAGGGAGTGGAATGAAATGGAATGGATTAGAATGGAATTGAAAGGTATATAGAGGAATGGAGTGGAATGGAATAGAGAGTAATGGAGAGGAATGGAACCGAAAGCATTAGAGAGGAATGGAATGGAGTGGAGTGGAAAGGAAAAGAATGGAATGGAATGGAATGGAATGGAGAAGAATAGCATGGAATGGAATGGAATGGAAGTCATGGAATGGAAAGGAATGTAATGGAATGAATTGCAGATTAATGGAATGGAGAGGAATAGGAAGGAATTAAGTGGAATGGACTGGTGAGGAACAGAATGAAATGGAATGGAAAGGAATGGAATGGAGACTAATGGAAAGGAATGGAGAGGAATGGAAAGAAATGGAAAGGAATGTAACGGAGAGGAATGGAACGGAGAGCAATGTAATGGAAATGAATGGAATGGAATGAAACAAAATGGAGGGCAATTAATTGAAATGGATGGCAGACGAATGGAAAGGAGAGGAATGGAATGGAATGGAGAAGTATGGAATGGAATGGGAGAAACAGAATGGGATGGAATAGAGAAGGATTAAATGGAATGGAATGGAATGGTAGGAACAGAATGGTATGGAATGGAGAGTAATGGAGTGGAATGGAATGGAATGGAGAGGAATTGAAACGAATGGTATGGAATAGAATGGAAAGAAATGGAATGGAATAGAATGGAAAGAAATGGAATGGAATGCAAAGAAATGGAATGGAATGAAGACGAATTGAATGCAATGGAGAGGAATGGAAAGCAATGGAATGTAGAAGAATGGAATAGAGAAGAATGGAATGGAATGGAAAGGAATGGAGAGGAATGGAATGGAATAGAATGGAGTGAAATTCAAAGGAGAGGAATGAAATGGAATGGGGGGAATGGAATGGAATGGAGTGGAATGGGATGGAATGCAATTGACAGGAATGAAATAGAATTGAAGGGATTGCAAATGAATGGAATGGAACAGAATGGAATGGAAGGGACTGGAATGGAATAGAGAAGAATTCTGAGGAATGGTATGCAGAGGAATGGAATGGAGAGGAATGTAATTGAATAGATTGGAATGGATTAGAATGGGATGGAAGGGAATATAGAGGAATGGAGAGAGTTGGAATGGAGAGGAATGGAGAGGAATGGAAGGGAATGAAAAGGAGTGGAATGAAATGGAATGTTATGGAATGGAATGGCGATGAATGGAATAGAATTGAATGGAATAAGATGGAAAGGATTGGAAAAGAATGGAATGGAGTGGAATGGAATGGAGTGGAATGGGATGGAATGGAATGGAATGGAAAGGACTGGATAGGAGTGGAATGGACCGGAATGGAGAGGAATGGTTTCGAGTGGAACGGTATGCAGAGAAATGGAATGGATACGAATGGAATGTAAATGAATGGAATGGAATGGAACAGAAAGGAAGGGAATGGAATGGAATGGATTGCAGAGGAATGGAATGGAGAGGAATGGAATGGAATGGAACGGAACGGAATGAAATGAAGATGGATGGAACGGAATGAAATGGAATGGAAAGGAATGGAATGGAGTGGAATGGAATTAGGAGAAATGGAATGTAAAGTAAAGGAAAAGAATGGAATGGAGAGTAAGGGAATGGAATGGAATGAAATGGAATGGTAAGGAAAAGAAAGGAGTGGAATGGAGAGGAATGGAATGGAATGGAATGGAATGGAAAGGAATGTAGTAGAATTGAGAGGAATGGAATGGAGAGGAACGAAATGGAGAGAAATAGATTGTAATGTAATGTAATATACAGGTATGGATTGGAAAGATTTAGAGAAATGGAATGGAGTGAATTGGAATGGAATGGAGAGGAATTGAAAGGAATGAAATGGAGAGGAATGATAGGGAGTGGAATGGAATGGAATGGATTGGAAGGGTATGGAATGGAATGGAAAGGAATGGAAAGCAATGTAATAGAATGGAGAGGAATTTTGAGGAATGGAATGGAGAGGAAAGGAATGCAGTGGAATGGAATGGAATGGATTGGAATGGAATAGAATGTAATATAGTGGAATGGAAAAAAATGGAATGAAGAGCAATGGAGAGTAATAGAATGGGATGCAATGGAGTGGAACGGAATGGAATGGAGTGGAATGGAATGGTATGGAATGGAATGGTAAGAATGGAATGGAATGGCGATGAATGGAATAGAATGGAAAGGAATGGAATGGAAAGGAATGGAGAGGAATGGAATGGAATGGAAAGGAATTGAGAGGAATGGAATGAAGAGGATAGGAGAGGAGTCGTATGGATTGTAATTTAATGGAATATAGAGGAATAGAGAGGATTGTAATGGAGAGGACTGGAGAGGAATGGAATGGAGTGGAATGGAATGGAATGGAGAGGAATGGAATGGATAGGAATGGATTGGAATGAAATAGAATGGAATGGAAGGGAATGTAATGGGATGGAGAGGAATTTTGAGAAATGGAAAGAAGAGGATGGAATGGAGTGGAATGGAACGGAATGGATAAGAATACTTTGGAATGGAAAAGAATGGAATATAGAGGAATGGACAGAAATGGAATGGAGAGGAATGGAATGGAATACATTGGAGTGGAATGGAATAAAGTGGAGTAGATTGGAACAGAATGGAATGGAATGGAACGGAATGGCAACAAAAGGAAGAGAATGGACTGGAATGGAATGGAAAGGAATGGAGAGGAATGGAATGGAATGGAATGGAGAGGAATGGAATGGACAAGAATGGAATGGTAATGAATGGAATGGAAAGGAAAAAATGTAGGGGATTGGAATGGAATGGATTGCAGAGGAATGGAATGCAATGGAAAGCAATGGCATGAAAAGGAATGGATAGGGATTGAATGGAATGGAATGGTTGGAATGAAATGGAACGGAATAGTACTGTGATGAACGGAAT
>NW_007246376.1:9330-10031 GCF_000164805.1 Carlito syrichta | reverse complement strand
GGAATAAAATGGAAAGGAGAGGAATGAAATTGAATGGAGGGAAATGGAATGGAATGGAGCGGATTAGAATGGAATGCAATGGACAGGAATGAAATATAATGGAAGGAATTGCAAATGAATTGAATGGAACAGAATGGAATGTAATGGACTGGAATATAATGGAGAAGAATTCTGAGGAATGGTATGGAGAGGAATGGAATGGAGAGGAATGGAATTGAATAGATTGGAATGGATTAGAATGGAATGGAAGGGAAATACAGAGGAATGGAGAGAATTGGAATGGAAAGTAATGGAGAGGAATGAAATGGAATGAAAAGAAGTGGAATGGAATGGAACGTTATAAAACCGAAAGGCAATGAATGGAATAGAATTGAATGGAATGGAATGGAAAGGATTGGAGAGAAATTGAATGAAATGGGATGGAATGGAATGGAATGAAATGCAATGGAAAGGAATGGAAAGAAATGGAATGGACCGAAATGGAAAGGATTGGTATGGAGTGGAACGGTACACAGAGGAATGTAATGGATACGAATGCAATGGAAATGAATGGAATGGAATGGAAAAATATGAAGGGGAATGGAATAGAATGGTTGGCAGTGGAATGGAATGGAGAGGAATGGAATGGAATGGAATGGAAAGGAATGGAATGGAATGGAATGGAATGGAATGAAATGGAGAGGGATGGAATGGAATGGAAT
>NW_007246376.1:1683-9310 GCF_000164805.1 Carlito syrichta | reverse complement strand
GAATGAAATGGAACGGAATAGTACTGTGATGAACGGAATGGGATGGAATGGAAAGTAATGAAATGGAATGGAGTGGAATGGAGAGGAATGGAATTGAATGGAATGGAGAGGAATGGAAAGAAATGGAATGGACTGAAATGGAATAGAATGGAATGAAATAGAACGGAATGGAAAGGAATGGATTAGAATGGAGGGAAATGGAATGGAGAGCAGTGGAATGGAGAGGAATGGAATGGAATGGAGAGGAATGAAATGGAAAGGAATGGAATGGAATTGAGAGGAATGGAATGGAGTCGTCAGGAATGGAATGGAATGGAATGGAGAGGAATGGAAAGTAATGGAATGGAATAGAATGGAAAGAAATGGAATGGAAAGGAATGTAATGGAGTGGAGAGGAATAAATGGAATGCATAGGAATGGAAAGTCATGGAATGGAGAAGAATGGAATGGAGAGGAATGGAATGGAATGGAGAGGTAAGGAATGGAATAGAACGGAATAAAATGGAAAGGAGAGGAATGAAATTGAATGGAGGGAAATGGAATGGAATGGAGCGGATTAGAATGGAATGCAATGGACAGGAATGAAATATAATGGAAGGAATTGCAAATGAATTGAATGGAACAGAATGGAATGTAATGGACTGGAATATAATGGAGAAGAATTCTGAGGAATGGTATGGAGAGGAATGGAATGGAGAGGAATGGAATGGAATGGAATGGAATGGAATGGAATGGAATGGAATGGAATGGAATGAAATGGAGAGGGATGGAATGGAATGGAATGGAGAGAAAAGGAATGGAATGGAATGGAGAGTAGTGGAATGAAATGGAATGGAATGAAGAGGAATAGAATTGAGTGTAATGAAATGGAATGGAGAGGAATGAAATGGATGAAATGGAATGGTATCGAAAAGAATGAAATGGAATGGAGAGGAATGGAATGGAATAGAATGCAATAGAGTCAGGAATGGAAAGCAAAGGAATTGAATGGATTGTAAAGAGAGTAAATGAATGGAATGTAAGGGAATGGAAAGTAAAGAATGGAATGTAATGGAGAGGAATGAAACAGAATGGAGAGAAATGGAATGGAAAGGAATGGAATGGAATGGAGAGGAATGAAATGGAGACGAATGTATTAGAATGGAATGGTTTGGAAAGGAATGGAATAGAATGCAATGGAGTACAAAGGAATGGAATGAAATGGAATGGAATGGAGTGGAATGGAGAGGAATGGAATGGAGAAAAACATAAAGGAGTGGAATGGAATGGAATGGAATGGAATATAGAAGAGTGGAGAGGAATGCAATGGAGAGGAGAGGTGAGGAATTGAAAGGAGTGGAATGGAAAGGAATTGTCAGGAATTGAGAGGAATGGAATGGAGAGGAATGGAATGTAGTGGAATGGGTTGGAAAGGATGGGAATAGAATGAAACGGAATATAGGGGAATGGAGAGGATTAGAGTGGAATGGAATGGAATGTAGTGGAATGGATTAGAAAGAATGGAAAGTTATGGAATGGCAAAGAATGGAATGGAGAGGAATAGAATAGAATGAGTTGGAATGGAATAGAATGTATTAGAGGGGAAATGATTGGGATGGAATGGAGAGGACAAGAATTCAGAGGAATGGAATGGAGAGGAGTGGAAGGGAGTGCGAAGGAATAGAATGGATTGGAATAGAATGGAATGGAAAATACATGCTTGGAGAGGAATGGAATGCAGAGGAGTGGAGAAGATGGAATGGAAAGTAATGGTTTGGAATGGAATGGAGAGGGGTGGAAAGGAATGGAATGGAATGCAATGGAAAGTAATGCTGAAGAATGGAAGTGATTGGAATGGAAACCACTGGACAGGAATGGAATGCAATAAAATGGAAAGTAAAAGAGAGGAATGGCATTGAATGCAATAGAATGGAAAGACATGGAATAGAGAGGAATTGAAAGAAAAGCAAGAGAAATGGAATGGAGAGGAATAGAATGGAAAGGAATGGATTGGATTGGAATGGAATGAAGAGGAATAGAATGGAATGGAGAGGAATGGAAATAAATGGAATGGAAAGGAATTGAATGGCGAGGAATGGAATGGAATGCAATGGAATGGAATTGAAAGGTATGGAATTTAGAGGAATTGAATGCAATGGAATGGAGAGGAATGGAATAAAATGGAATTGAATGGAGAGGAAAAGAATGGAATGGAGAGGAATGGAATGGAATGGAATGGAGAGGAATCGAATGGAAAGAGAGGAATGGAATGGAATGGATGGAATGGAATGGAGAGGAATAGAATGGAATTGAGAGGAATGGAATGGAATGAAAAGGAGATGAAAAGAATCGAATGGAATGGAATGGAAGGGAATGGAGAGGAATTGAGAGGATTTGAAAGCAGAGGAATGGAATGTAGTGGAATAGAATGGATTGGAAGGGAGTGGAATGGAATATAGAGTACTGGAAAGAATGCAGTGGAGAGGAATGGAATGGAGTGGAATGGAATGGAAAGTAAGGGAATGGAGTGGAATGGAAGGGAGAGGAATGGAATGGAATGGAGTGGAGAGGAATGTAATGGAGTGGACAGTAATGTAAAGGAAGGATATGGAATGTAGAGGAGTGGAATGGAATGGAATGAAGAGGAATGGAAAGAATTGAATGAAATAGAATGGAATATAAAGGAATGAAATGGAATGGAGAGGAATGTAATGGAATCGAATCAAATGAAATAGAATGGAAAGGAAAGGAATGGAATGGAATGTAAAGGAATGAAATGCAAAGGAGAGGAATGGAATGGAATGGGGAGTAATGGAATGCAATGAATGGAAAGGAGAGGAATGGAATGTAATGGAGAGGAATGGGAAGAATGGAATGGAATGATGAGAAATGGAATGGAATGGAATGGAATGGAGAGGAATTGAATGGAATGGATAGGAATAGAAAGCAATGGAATGGAGAAAAATGGAATGGATAGGAATAGAATGGAATGGAATGGAGAAGAATGGAATGGAATGAAATGGAAAGGAGAGGAATGAAAGGGAATGGAGGGGAATGGAATCGAATGGAGCTGAATGGAATGGAAAGCAATGGATAGAAATGAAATAGAATGGAAGGGATTACAAATGAATGGAATGGAACAGAGTGGAATGGAAGGGACTGGAATAGAATGGAGAGGAATTCTGAGGAATGGTAGGGAGAGGAATGGAATGGAGAGGAATGGAATTGAATAGATTGGAATGGATTAGAATGGAATGGAGGGAAATACATAACAATGGAGTGAATTGGAATGGAGAGGAATGGGGAGGAATGGAATGGAATGAAAAGGAGTGGAATGGAATGGAAATTTATGGAACGGAATGGCGATGAATGAAATAGAATTGATTGGAATGGAATGGAAAGGATTGGAGAGGATTGGAATGGAACGGAATTTAATGGGATGGAGTGGAATGGAATGAAATGGAATGAAATGGAATGGAAAGGAATGGAGAGGAATGGAATGGACCAGAATAGAGAGGAATGGTATGGAGTGGAAAGGTACGCAGAGGAATGGAATGGATACGAATGGAATGGAAATGAATGGAATGGAATGGAATAGAACAGAATGGAGGCAAATGGAATGGAATGATTTGAAGAGGATTGGATTGGAGAAGAATGGAATGGAATAGAATGAAATGGATTAGAATGGAACAGAATGAAATGGAGAGGGATGAAATGGAATGGAATGGAGAGGAACGGAATGGAATCGAATGGAGAGAAGTGGAATGAAATGAAATGGATTGGAGAGAATTGGAAATGAGTGGAATGAAAGGCAATGGAGTGGAAGGGAATGGAATGAAATGAAATGGAATGGTATGAAAAAGAATGGAATGGAATGGAGAGGAATGGAGTGGAATGGAATGGAGAGAAATGGAATGGAATGGACACGAATGGAATGAAATGAACTGGAGCGGAATGGGAAGTAAAGGAATGGAGTGGAATGAACTGGAGAGTAAGGGATTGAAATGTAAGGGAATGGAAAGAAAAGGAATGGAATGGAATGGAGAGGAATGGAACAGAAAGGAGAGGGATGGAATGGAAAGGAATGAAATGGACTAGAGAGGAATGAAATGGAGAGGAATGTATTAGAATGGAATGATTTGGATAGGAATGAAATAGAATGGAATGGGGTGCAAAGGAATGGAATGGAATGGAATGGAATGGAATGGAATGGAATGGAATGGAGTGGAATGGAGAGGAATGGAATGGAGAGAAACATAAAGGAGTGGAATGGAATGGAATGAAATATAGAAGAGTGGAGAGGAATGCAATGGAGAGGATAGATGAGGAATGGAAAGGAGTGGAATGAAAAGGAATAGACAGGAATTGAGAGGATTGGAATGGATAGGAATGGAATGGAATGGAATGGGTTGGAATGGATTGGAATAGAATGAAACGGAATATAGGGGAATGGAGAGGATTAGAGAGGAATGGAATGGAATGTATTGGAGTGGATTGCAATACAATGGAAAAGTATGGAATGGCAAGGAATGGAATGGAGAAAAATTGGTTAGAATGGAATGGAATGGTTTGGAATGGAATAGAATGGAATTGAGAGAAAAGGAATGAAATGGAAAGGAAAGGAGAAGAATTCAGAGTAATGGAATGGAGATGAGTGGAAGGGAATGCAAAGGAATGGAATGGATTGGAATAGAAAGAAATGGAAAATACATGTATGGAGAGGAATGAAATGGAGAGGAATGGAGAATAATGAAATGGAAAGTAATGGCGTGAATGGAATGGAGTGAAGTTGAAAGGAATGGAATGGAATTCAATGGACAGGAATGGAGAGGAATGGAAGTGATTGGAATGGAAACCACTAGACAGGAATGGAATGGAATAAAATGGAATATAAAGAGAGGAATGGAATGGAATACAATAGAATGGAAAGACATGGAATAGAGAGGAATTTAAAGAAAAGTAAGAGAAATGGAATGGAGAGGAAGAGAATGGAATGGAAAGTATTGGATTGGAATAGAATGAAGAGGGATGGAACGGAATGGAATGGAGAGGAATGGAAAGAAATGAAATGGAAAGGAATTGAATTGCGAAGAACGGAATGGAATGGAAAGGAATGGAATGGAATGGAATGGAATTGAAAGGAATGAAATGGAGAGGAATTGAATGCAATGGAATGGAGAGGAATGGAATAAAATGGAATGGAATGGAGAGGAATAAAATGGAATGGAGAGGAATGGAATGGAATGGAGAGGAATTTAATGGAATGGAATGGAGAGTAATGGAAAGGAAGGATGGACTGGAATGGAATGGAATGGAATGGAGTGGAGAGGAATAGAATGGAATGGAGAGGAATGGATGGAAAGGAGATGAAAGGAATGGAATGGAATGGAATGGAAGGGAATGGAGAGGAATTGAGAGGACTTGAAAGCAGAGGAATGGAATGTAGTGGAATGGAATGGATTAGAAGGAAAGGAGTGGAATATAGAGTATTGGGAAGAATGCAATGTAGAGAAATGGAATGGAGTGGAATGGAATGGAAAGTAATGGAAAGAAGTGGAATGGAAGGGAGAGGAATGTAATGGAGTGGACAGTAATGTAATGGAAGGATATGAAATGTAGTGGAATGGAATGGAATGGAATGAAGAGGAATGGAAGAATGGAATGAAATAGAATGGAATGTAAAAGAATGAAATGGAATGGAGAGGAATGGAATGGAATCAAATGGATGGAAATGTAATGGAAGGAATGGAATGGAAGGAATGGAATGGAAAGGAAAGGAATGGAATGGAATGTAAAGGAATGAAATGGAATGGAGAGGAAAGGAATGGAAAGGGGAGTACTGGAATGCAATGAATGGAAAGGAGAGGTATGGAATGGAATGGAGAGGAATGGAAAGAATGGAATGGAATGGAATGATGACAAATGGAATGGAAGGAAATGGAGAGGAATTGAATGGAATGGAGAGGAATGGAAAGCAATGGAATGGAGAAGAAAGGAATGGATAGGATTAGAATGCAATGGAATGGAATGGAGAGGAATTGAATGGAATAGAATGGAATGGAATGGAAAGGAGAGGAATGAAATGGAATGGAGGGGAATGGAATGGAATGGAGCGGAATGGAATGGAATGCAATGGACAGGAATGAAATAGAATGGAAGGGATTACAAATGAATGGAATGGAACAGAATGGAATGGAAAGGACTAGAATAGAATGGAGAAGAAATCTGAGGAATGGTATGGAGAGGAATGGAATGGAGAGCAATGGAATTGAATAGATTGGAATGGATTAGAATGGAATGAATGGTAATACAGATGAATGGAGAGAATTGGAATGGAGAGGAATGGAATGGAGTGAAAAGGAGTGGAATGGAATGGAACGTTATGGAACGGAATGATGATGAATGGAATAGAATTGATTGGAATGGAATGGAAAGGATTGGAGAGGAATGGAATGGAAAGGAATTTAATGGGATGGAATGGAATGGAATGAAATGGAATGGAAAGGAGTGGAGAGGAATGGAATGGACCAGATTAGAGAGGAATGTTATGGAGTGGAAAGGTATGCAGAGGTATGGAATGGATACGAATGGAATGGAATGGAAATGAATGGAATGGAATGGAATGGAATGGAATGGAATGGAATAGAATAGAACAGAATGGAGGGAAATGGAATTGAATGGATTGACGAGTAATGGAATGGAGAGGAATGGTATGGAATGGAATGCAATGGAATGGAATGAAATGGCGAGGGATGAAATGGAATGGAATGGACAGGAAAGGAATGGAATGGAATGGAGAGTAGTGGAATGAAATGGAATGGAATGGAGAGGAATGCAATTGAGTGGAATGAAATGGAAAGGAGAGGAATGGAATGGAAACGAATGAAATGGAATGGTATGGAAAAGAATGGAATGGGATGGAGAGGAATGGAGTGGAAAGGAATGGAATGGAGAGAAATGGAATGGAATGGAGAAGAATGGAATGGAATGAAATGGAGCGGAATGGAAAATAAAGGAATGGAATAGAATGGAATGGAGAAGAATGGAATGGAATGAAATGGAAAGGAGAGGAATGAAAGGGAATGTAATGGAGAGGAATGGAACGGAATGGAGAGGAATGGAACGGAAAGAAATGGAAAGGAATGGAGACGAATGAAATTAAGAGGAATGTATTAGAATGCAATGATTTGGATAGGAATGAAATAGAATAGAATGGGGTCCATGGAATGGAATGGAATAGAAAGGAATGGAATAGAATGGAATGGAGTGGAATGGAGAGGAATGGAATGGAGAGAAAAATAAAGGAGTGGAATGGAATGGAATATAGAAGAGTGGACATGAATGCACTAGAGAGGATAGGCGAGGAATGGAAAGGAGTGGAATGGAAAGGAATTGACAGGAATTGAGAGGATTGGAATGCATAGGAATGGAATAGAGTGCAATGGGTTGAAATGGATTGTAATAGAATGAAACGGAATATAGGGGAATGGAGAGGACTAGAGAGGAATGGAATGGAATGTAGTGGAATGGATTGTAATAGAATGGAAAGGTATGGAATGGCAAGGAATGGAATGGAGAGGAATGGATTAGAATGGAATAAAATGAGTGGGAATGGAATACAATGGAGTAGAGAGAAAAGGAATGGAAT
>NW_007246376.1:0-949 GCF_000164805.1 Carlito syrichta | reverse complement strand
TGGAATGGAATGGAATGGAGAGGAATGGAATGGAGAGGAATGGAATGGAATGGAATGGAGAGTAATGGAATGGAATGGATGGAATGGAATGGAATGGAGAGGAATAGAATGGAATGGAAAGGAATGGAATGGAATGGAAAGGAGATGAAAGGAATGGAATGGAATGGAAGGGAATGGAGAGGAATTGAGAGGACTTGAAAGCAGAGGAATGGAATGTAGTGGAATGGAGTGGATTGGAAGGAAAGGAATGGAATATAGAGTATTGGGAAGAATGTAATGTAGAGAAATGGAATGGAGTGGAATGGAATGGAAAGTAATGGAATGGAGTTGAATGGAAGGGAGAGGAATGTAATGGAATGGAGTGGAGGGGAATGTAATGGAGTGGGCAGTAATGTAATGAAAGGATATGGAATGTAGAGGAATGGAATGGAATGAAGAGGAATGGAAAGAATGAAATGAAATAGAATGGAATGTAAACGAATTAAATGGAATTTAGAGGAATGGAATGGAATAAATGGAATGAAATGGAATGGAAAGGAAAGGAATGGAATGTAAAGGAATGAAATGGAATGGAGAGGAAAGGAATGGAATGGGGAGTAATTGAATACAATGAATGGAAAGGAGAGAAATGTAATGGAGAGGAATGGAAAGAATGGAAAAAATGGAATGATGAGAAATGGAATGGAATGGAATGCAATATAATGGAGAGGAATTGAATGGAATGGATAGGAATGGAAACCAATGGAATGGAGAAGAATGAAATGGATAGCAATAGAATGCAATGTAACGGAATGGAGAGGAATTGAATGGAATAGAATGGAATGAAATGGAAAGGAGAGGAATGAAATGGAATGGAGGGGAATGGAATGGAATCGAGCGGAATGGAATGGAATGCAATGGAGAGGAATGAAATAGAATGGAAGGGATTACAAATGAATGGAATGGAACA
>NW_007246375.1:0-8694 GCF_000164805.1 Carlito syrichta | reverse complement strand
TAGCCTGCTGGCTAGATAGGTAGCCAGCTAGTTAAGTCAGCAGGCTAGCCAACTGACTAGTTAGATAAGTCAGCTCGTTAAGTCATCTAGCAACCAGCTAGCTAGCAAGATATGTCACATAGTTAAAACAGCTGGCAACCAGCTGGCTAGTTAGTTAAGTCATCTCAATAAGTCAGTTGACTATCCATGTTGTTAGCTATTTAAAAAGCTAGTTAAGTCAGATAGCTAGTCATCTGGCTAGATAGTTATTTAACCTAGTTAAGTCAGCAGGCTAGCTAGAAAGCTACCTATATTTGTCAGCTACTTATGGAAGCTAGGTAGCTAGTTAAGTCAGTTAGTTAAGTCAGCTGGCTAGCTAGATAGCTTGCTAGATAGCTAGCTAATTAAGCCAGGTAGATAAGCCAGCTGTCTAGCTAGGGAGCTAGCTGCTTATGTCAGCTAGTTAAGTCACCTTGCTAGCTAGTTAAATAAGTGTGTTAAGTCAGCTGGATAGACAGCTGCCTATCTGGGTTGCTACCTAGTTAAGTCAGCTGGATAGCCAGTTAGATAGCTAGTTAAGTAACCTAGTTAAGTCACCTCACTAGCCAGCTGGTTACCTAGGCACCTAGGTAGATAACTCAGCTGGAAAGCCAGCAGGATATATGGGTAGCTAGCTGGTGAAGTCAGCTGACTATCCAGCTGGCTAGCTAGGTACCTAGGCAGTTGAGTCAGCCTGTTATCCAGCAGGCTAGCTAGTTAAGTCACCTAGTTAAGTCAGCTGACTAGACAGCTGGCTAGCTAGGTAGCTAGATAGTTAAATCAGCTATCAAGATGACTGACTAGCTAGTTAAATCACCTTGTTAAGTCAACTGGCTTGCCAGCTGGCTAGCTAGGTATCTTGCTAATTTAGTTAGCTGGCTAGACAGAAGTCTAATTACTTAAGTCACCTACTTAAGTCAGCTGGCTAACCAGCTGACTAGCTATATAGCAAGCTAGTTAATTCAGCTGACTAACAAGAAAGTCAGTTATTTAAGTCACTTGTTAAGTTAGCTGCCTAACCAGCTTTCTAGCTAGGTAGCAAACTACTTAAGTCAGTTGACTAACCAGCTGGCAAGCTAATTAAGTCAACTAGTTAAGTCAGTGGACTGGCCAGCTAGCTAGGTAGACAGCTAGTTATGTGAGCTGTCTAGCCAGCTGGCTAGCTAGTTAATTCAGTTGGTGGAGTCAGCTGGCTAGTCAGCTGGCTAGCAGGTTAAGTCAACTAGTTATGTCAGCTGGCTAGCCAGCTGGCTAGCTAGGTAGAAAGCTAGTTAAGTCAGCTGGCAAGCAAGCCGGCTAGCTATTTACATGAGCTAGTTAATTCAGTTGGTTTCCCAGCTAGGAGGCTAGGTAGCTAACTACTTAAATCTACTGGCTAGCAAGCTGGCTAGCTGGTAGTGTCAGCTAATTAATTCAGCTGGACAGGTAGTCTGCTTGCTAATTAAGTCAAGTAGTTAAGTCAGAGGGCCAACCAACTGGCTAGCTAGTTATGTCACCCTGTCAAGTCAGCTGGCCAGTCAGCTGGCTAGCTAGGTAGCCAGATAGTTCAGCAGCTAGTTAAGTCAGCTGGTTATCTAGGTATCTAGCTATTTATGTCAGTTAGTTCAGTCAGTAGGCTAGCCAGCTACCTAGCTGGGTACCCAGCTAGTTAAATCAGCTGGCTAACCAGCTGGTTAGCTTACTAAGTCACGTAGTTAAGTCAGCTCTCTGGCCATCAGGTTAGCTAGGTAGTTACGTAGTTAAATCATGTGGCAAGCCAGAGGGCTATGTAGGTAAATATCTAGTTAAGTGTGCTGGCTAGCCATCAGGTTATCTAGTTATGTCAGCTAGTTAAGTCAGTTGGCTATCAAGGTGTCTAGCTAGGTAGGTAGCTAGTTAAGTCTGCTGGCTAGCCAACTGGCTACTTCGTTTAGTCAGCTAGTTAAGTTTGCTGGCTGGGATGCTGGCTAGCTAGGTAGCTAGGAATTTAAGTCAGGTAGCTATCCAGCTGGACAGCTGGTAAAGTCAGCTAGTTTAGTCAACTGGCTAACCAACTGTCTGTCTAGCTAGTTAAGTCAGCTGATAAAGGCTGTTGTCTAGCAAGCTGGATAGCTTGTTAAAAAGCTGGTTAGGTCAGATGGGTAGCCAGCTGGCTAACTAGTTATTACACCTAGTTATGTCAGCTGGCTAGCTAGGTAGTTAGGGAATTAAGTCATGTGGCTAGCTAGTTAAGTAAGCTAGTTAAGACAGCTGGATAGCCAGCTTACTATCTGTGTAGCTAGCTAGTTATGTCAGCTGTCTAGCCAGCTGGCTAGCTAGCTGGCTAGCTTGTTAAGTCACCTAGTTAAGTCAGCTGAGAAGGCAGCTGGCTTGCTACGTAGCTTGCTATTTCATTCAGCTGGCTAGATAGCTGGCTAGCTAAATAAGTCACCTAGTTAATTCAACTGGATAGTCAGCTGGCTAGCTATGCAGCAAGCTAGTTAATTCAACTGGCTAGTAAACAGGTCAGCAGGTTAACAAAGCTAGTTAAGTCAGCTGGCCAACAAACTTGCTGGATAGTTAGTGACCTATTTACATCAATTGGCTAGCCAGCTGTCTAGCTAATTATGTCAGCTAGATAAATCAGCTTGCTATCCAGGTGGCTAGAGAGGTAGAGAGCTAGTTAAGTCACCTGCCTAGCTGCTTGGATATCTAGTTATGTTACTTAGGTTAGTTATCTGGCTGATCAGCTGCCTAGCTCATTAATATACTAGTTAAATAAGCTGGCTAACCAGCTGTTTAGCTATTTAGGTCACATCATTAAGTCAGTTGACTAGCCAGCTCACTAGCTAGTTAATAAGCTACTTAAGTAAGATGGCTATACAGCTGACTAGCTAGTTATTTCAGCTAGTTACATGAGTTTGCTAGCTAGGTAGATAGCTAGTTAAGTCAGCTTGTTATATTAGCTAGCTAGCTAGTTAACTCATCTAATTAACTAGCCTAGCTAGGTAGTTAGCTAGATATGTAGCTAGCCACTTATTTCAGCTAGTAAAGTCAGCTGTCTAATTGGGTAGCTAGCTAGTTAAGTCAGCTGTCTAGCCAGCTGCCTTGCTGGATAGCTAGCTTGATAAGTCAGCTGGCTAGCCAGCTGGCTAGCTAGTTAAGTCACCTAGTTAAGTAAGCTCACTAGCCAGCTATTTAGCTAGTTAGCTAGGTAGTTAAGTCAGCTAGCAAGCCAGTGGGATACGTAGATAGCAAGTTATTTAAGTCAGCTGGTTAGTCACCTGACTAGCTAGTGATGTCTGCTAGTTAATTCAGTTGGCTAGCCAGCTTGCTATCTATTTATGTCAGCTAGTTGAGTCAGCTGGCTAGCCAGCTGGCTAGCTGATTCTGTCACCTAGTTAATTTAAGTGGCTAGCCAATTAGCTAGCTAGGAAGTTCGCTAGTTACATCAACTTGTTAGCCAGCTGGCTAGTTTGTTAAATCAGGAAGTTAAGTCAGTTGACCAACCAAGTGACTAGTTAGTTTATTCAGCTATTTAAATGAGCTAGCTAGCTGGCTGGCTAGCTAGGTGGCTGGTTAGTTAAGCCAGCTGCCTAGCTGAATGCTTATCTAGTTAAGTCAGCTAGTTAAGTAAGCTTGTTAGCTGGCACGCTAGCTAGGTGTCTGGCAAGTTCAGCTGGTTGGTTAACAGGCTGGTCAGATATGTGGCCTGCTAGTTAAGCCAGCCTGCTAGCCAGCTGACCAGCAAGTGGCTGGCTAGTTAACCCAGCTAACAATCTGACTGTCCAGTCAGCTGGATGACTATTTAAGCCGGCTGGCTAGCCACATCGTCAGCCCACTAGCTAGCTAGCCGGCTGTCTGTCCAGCTAGATATCCAGGTAGCTAGCTAGTTAAGCCAGCTGGCTAGCCATGTAGACAACCATTAACAAGCTCGTTAAGTCTTCTGGCTAGTCATCTATCCAGCAAAGTAGTTAATCAGCTTGTTAAGTCATCTAGCTAGCCAACTAGCTAGTTAAGTAAGCTAGCAACGCAGCTAACTATTCAGCTAGCTAGTGAAGTCAGCTAGATAGACAGTTAGATAGCTTGCTTCCTAGCTAGTTATGTCAGCTAGATAGCCAGCTAGCTAGTCAGCTAGTTAATTAAGTCAGAGAGCAAATCAGCTATTTACTTAGCTAACTAGTAGGCTGGCAACTCAGCTATCTGGTCAGATAACTAATGGACTCACTCGATTTCCATCAGGTCAGCTAATTAGTCGACTCGCTTGCCTGCAAACCGGTCAGAAAACTAGTCATCTCGCTCACCAGTCAGCAGGCTCACTAAATTGTCGGCTGGCTCAGAGGCCAACAGGTCAGCTAACTAGTCGGCTTGCTCGCCAACTGAGTAGTTTAATCAGCTCACTGGTCGACTCGATCGCTGGTCTACTAGTTAAGGCAGCTCACATGTTGGGTCACTCGCCGGTCGACTAGTTAAGTCAGCTCACTGGTTGGCTCATTTGCCAGCTGACTAGTTAACTCTTCTGAGCATTCGGCTCACTCCCTAGCCAACTAAAGTCAGCTGACCAGTCAGATCACTCGCTGGCTGACTAGTTAAGTCTGCTGACCATTCGGCTCACTTGCTGACTGAATATTTAAGTCAGCTGACCAGTCGGCTCACTCGCCGGATGACTAGTTGTCAGCTCACCTGTGGCCTCACAAGCCAGCTGACAAGTTAAGTAAGCTAACCGGTCAGCCGACTAGCTGGCCAACTATTTAAGCCAGCTAACCAATCGACCGACTAGTCAGCCAAGTGGTCAGCTGACAAGTTAGGTCAACTAACTTGTTAGCTGACTTGTTAGGTCAGCTAAATAGTCGGTCAAATTGTCAGCCAACTAGTTAGGTCAGCAAATCCACCAGCCAAGTAGTTAAACGAGCTAACTTGTGGGCCAACTCGTCAGTCAACTAATTGACACAGCTAACTACTCGACTGACCAGATGGCCGACTTGTGAAGCCAGCTAACAAGACAGCTGAGAAGTCAGCCAATGTATTAAACAAGATAAGTAGTCGACTGTATTGTCAGCCAACAAGTTAAGTAACCTAGCTAACTCGCTGCACAACTAATTAAGACTTCTAGTTAACTCATTTACCAAATAGTTAAAACAGTTAACTAATTCATTAACCAACTCGTTAAGTATTTAATTGAGGTAAAATCAACTAGCCTACTTGTTAAGTCAGCCAGTTAAGTCAGTTAGCTTAGTAGTTAAGTCAGCTAGCTAAGTCAACTAGTTAAGTCAGCTATCTAATTTAGTCAACTGATTAAGACAGCTAGCTAGGTAGTTAGCTAACGCATTAAGTCAGCAGGTTGAGTCAGGTAGTTAGCTAGTTAACTAATGGGTTAAGTCAGCTGGTTGAGTCAGCAGGCCAGCTAGTTAGCAAACGGGTTGAGTCAGCTGTTTGAGTAGGCTAGCTAGCCAGTTAGCTAGCAAGTTAATTCAGCTGGATTATTCAGCTAGTTAGTTAGCTAATGAGTTAAGTCAGCTGGTTGAGTCAGTGAGCTAGCTCATTAGTTAACGAGTTAAGTCAGATGATTAAGTCAGGTAGCTAGAATGTTAGATAATGAGTAATCTAACTATGTAGCCATCTGGTTAAGCAGCTAGCTAGCTAGGCAGCTAACTATTTAAGTTATCTTGCTAGCTAGGTTGCTAGGAACTTAGCTAATTTCTTAAGTCAGTTGGCTGGCTAGGTTGCTATCTAGTTAGCTAACTATTTAAGTCAGTTGGGCAGTTAGGTAGTTAGCTTGTTAAGTCATCTAGTTAAGTCAGCTGGCTAGCCAGCTGGCTAGCTAGGTAGAGAGCCAGTTACATCATTTGGCTAGCTGGTGGTTAGCAGTTAAGTGAGCTTAAGTCAGCTGGCAATGTAGGTAGCTAGCTAGTTAAGTCAGCTAGATAGCTACCTGGCTAGCTAGTGATGGCAGTGAGTTAAGTCAGCTGGGTAGCCAACTGGGTAGCTGGTTAAGTCAGTTAGCTTAGTTAGCATTCTAGCACCTGTCTAGGTAGCTGGCTAGCTAGATGGATCAGTTTGCTGGCTAGCTGGCTAGCTGTTCAAGTCAGCTAGATAAGTCAGCAAGCTTACCTGCTGGCTAGGCAGGTATCTAGCTAGTTAATTGAGCTAGCCAGCCATCTTGCTAGCTAAAGTCATCTGGGTAAATCATCTGGATAGCCAGGTGGCAAGATAGGTAACCAGCTATTTAAGGCAGCTGTCTAGCCAGCTGACTTGCTGGTAAAGTCAGCTAGTTAATTCCCCTTGCAACCAGCTATCTAGCTAGTTAATTCAGCTCGTTAAGTCAGTTGGCTCTCCAGCTGGTTTGCTAGGTAAAAAGTTAAGTCAGATGGCTAATCATCAGTCTAGCTAGTTATTTCAGCTAGTTAAGTCAGCTGACTATATTGGACGACAGATATATGTCACCTAGTCATGTCAGCTAGCTAGCTAGCTAAGTCAGCTACTTAAGTCAGCTGGCAAGCTAGATAGCTAGCTAGGTAGCTAGTTACTTAAGCCAGCTAACTATGCCAGCTGGCTAACTAGGTAGCTAAATGGTTGTCAATTAAGTCAGCTTGCCAGCTTGTTAAGTCAGTGAGTTAAGTCAGCTGGCTAGCCACCTGGTTAGATATATAGCAAGATAGTTAATTCAACTGACTAGCAATCAGGCCAAATATGTAAGTCAGATAATTATGTCAGGTGGCTTGACAGCAGACTAGCTAGGTAGCGAGATAGTTAACTCTTGGGCTAGCCAGATGGCTAGCTAAATATGTCAGCTAGTTAATTCAGCTGACTAGTCAGCTAGCTAGCTATGTAGAGAACTAGTTAGGTCACCTGTCTGCCCAGCTGGCTCACTAGTTAAGTCATCTATTTGAGTCAGCCGTCTAACCAGCTCACTGGGGGGGTTAAGAGAAGTCATTAAGTCAGCTGGCTAGCGAGGTGGCTAACTAGGTAGCAAGCTAGTTAAGTCAGCTTGTTAGCAAGCGGGATAGCTCCTTAAGTCAGCTAGTTAATTCAGTTGTCTACCCAGCTGACTAGCTAGGTAGCTAGCTACTTAAGTCAGCTGGGTAGCCAACTAGCTAGTTGGTTAAGACAGTGAATTCAGCTCGCCATCCAACTGGCTAGCTAGTTATGTCAGCTGTCCAGCCAGATGGATAGTAGGTTAAGTTTGCTAGTTAAGTTATCTGGACAGCCAGCTTTCTAGCTAGGTAGCTAGATAGTTAAGTCAGTCAGTCAAGTCAGCTGGATAACAAGGTGGCTAGCTAGCTAAGTCAGCTAGATAAGGTAGCTGACTAGCTAGTTAAATCAGTTAGTTAAGTCAGCTGGTTATTCAGCTGCCTAGCAGGGTAACTGGCTAACTGGCTAGTTAGGCAGCTGACTAGCCAGCTGGCTAGATAATTAAGTAAGATAGTTAAGTCAGCATGCAGGACAGTAGGTTAGCTAGGCAGTTAGGTAGTTTATTCAACTAGAAAGCCAGCAGATTAGACAGGTAGGTAGCTAGTAAGTTCAGTTGGCTAGCCATCAAACTATCTAGTTATGTTAGCTAGTTAAGTCAGCTGGCTATCTAGCTGCCTAACCAGGTAGCTAGCTAGTTAAATGTGCTGACTAGCCAGCTGGCTACTTTGTTAAGTCAGCTAGTTGAATCAGATGGCTAGGCTGCTGGCTACATATGTAGCTAGGCAATTAACTCAGCTGGTGAGCTAGCTTTACAGCTAGTTAAGTCAGCTAGTTTAGTCCCCAGTCAAACTAGCTGGCTATCTAGTTAAGTCAGTTGGTTAACTCAGTTGTCTATCCAGTTGGCTAGCTGGTTTAAAAGCTAGTTACAGCAGATGGGTAGCGTGCTGACTCACTAGTTATTTCTTCTAGTTAACTCCTCTGGCTGGCTAGGAAGCTAGATAATTAAGTCAGCTGGATATGTCAGTTAGCTAGATAGATAAGTCAGCTAGTTAAGTCATCTAGCTACATGATAGCTAGCTAGGTAGCTAGCTAGGTAAAACAGCTAGTTTAGTCATTTGGTTAAAATGCTACTTAGTCAATTCAGCTAGTTAACTCAGCTTGCTAGCTAGTTAAGTCAGCGAGTTAAGGCAGCTGACTAGCCTGCTGCCTAGCAGGATAGCTGGCTAGTTAAGTCAGCTGCTTAGTTAGCTAGCTAGCTATTTAAGTCACCTAGTTAGGTCAGCTCGCTGGACATCAGGTTAACTAGGTGGTTAGGTACTTATGTCAGCTGACAAGTAGATGGGCTATGTAGGTATGTAGATTGTTAAGTCAGCTGGGTAGCCATCATGTGTCTACTTATGTCAGCTAGATAAATCAACTGGCTATTCACCTGTCTAGGTAGGTAGTTAGCTAGTTTATTCTGCTGGCTAGTCTGCTGGCTATTCGTTAAGGCAGCTAGTTAAGTCAATTGGCTAGCCTGCTGGCTAGCTAGGTAGTTAGGCAAATAATTCAGCTGACTAGCCAACTGGCTAGCTAGTTAATTCAGCTAGTTAGGTCATCTGGCAAGCCAGAATGCTAGCTAGGTAGCTAGCTATTTATGTCAACTGTATAGCCAGCTGGCTAGATAGGTAGCTAGCTAGTTAAGTTTGCTTGCTAGCCAGCTGTCTACTTCGTGAAGTCAGCTAGTTAAGTCAGCTTGCTACCCTGCTGGATAGCTACGTAGCTAGGCAATTAAGTCATCTGGATAGCCAGCTGGCTAGATAGGGA
>NW_007246374.1:269178-272370 GCF_000164805.1 Carlito syrichta | reverse complement strand
GGGAGCGGCCACTGCCCTCCAGTCTGGGCGACAGAGTGAGACTCCAACCCAAAAAAAAAACAAAAAAAATTACGCACTTCTGTAGTTCCAGCTACCTGGGTGGCTGAGGCGGAAGGATCGCCTGAGGCCAGCAGGTAGAGACTGCAGTGACAGAGTGAGACTGCTACTCAAAAAAAAGCAAAAAGAAAAGACATCGCCCTAAGTGCAACCACTTGGATGGCTCTCGAGGGCAGGTATGCTGAGCACAGAAAAGCTCTTGACGGAAGGCCACATTCTGCGTGATCCCATTTCTAGGCCACCCTGGAAATGACAAAAGTTATAGTGACAGCGAACAGATTGGAGGCTTCAGGGATGGAAGAGGGCATGGGCGTGATTGCCGGGGCAGCAGGAGGGAGCTTGCAGCAGGAAACAGCTCTGTATTCCAATTGCCATGGGGACGTAGGATCTATATGTGGGGTGAGACTGCACAGACCTGCACACATATGTGCTGCCAGGGGAGCCCCTGGTGCAGACACAGCACTGCGGTTACACATGACAAAGCCACGGAGTGAGGCTGCTGGAGTCCACAGACTGTGAAATTCTTCGTGAGTTTATACTTACTTCCAAAGAAGACAGGGGCGCCACGGCCCTGCCGTCAATGACCAGAAGCGCAGGGAAATTCTGCCACTTCTGCCACCCTTGAGGAAGGTTCTCCCTGAGAAAGTGCCCCAGAGGCCAGGGCATCCCACCACCCTGGGCTTGACAGAGGAAAGGAAAGAAAGGGTGAGCTATGTGACCAGGCATAGTGGCTCATGCCTGTCATCCCAGCACTTTGGGAGGCCGAGGTGAGAGGACTGCTTGAGCCCAGGAGTTCGAGGCCAGCCTGGGCAACATAGTGAGACTCCATCTTTACCTCCCAAAAAAAGTCCCAGTTACTAGGTTGAGGTGGAAGGATCACCTGAGCCCTGGAGCCCAGGCTGTGAGCCATGATTGTACCACTGCGCTCCAGCTTGGGTAACAGAGTGAGAAGTCTAACTAAAAAAAAAAATTAAATAAAAAAATAAAACCTAGCCGGGCTCGGTGGCTCAGCCTGTAATCCCATGCTTTAGGAGGCTGAGGTGAGTGAATTGTCTGAACCTGCGGGTTCGAGACCCGCCTGGGCAACTTGGCAGACCGCATCTCTACAATAAATCAAAAAATCAGCCGGGCGTGGTAGCGCACACCTGTAGTTCCAGCTACTTGGAAGGCTGAGGCGGAAGGATCGCCAGAGCCCAGCAGGTCGAGGCTGTGGTGGCCGGGAGCAGCCACGACACTCTGGGCGACAGAGTGAGACTCCAACTCAAAAAAAAAAAAAAAGAAAACTCCTATGTGTCCGTCAAACCCCTGGGCTCTGGTGTGAGGCAGGTGGGAGCCTCGGGGAGGCTGAGCCCTGAGGGAGGCTATGCCCTGGGGAAGGCTGAACCCTGGGGGAGTCTGATCCCTGGGGGCATCTTTCAGGTATGGCCCAGGCAGTGTTGAGGGGTCCAGAGACAGTGGGCAGCCTCCGTCTACTCTGGGTTCATAAAAAAATTCCACAGACCGGGTGGCTGGTGAATGACAGATGTCTATTTCCCACAGCTCCAGGGTGAGGGACCCAGGAAGAAGACATCAGGAGACCCCACATCCACCCATTTCAGGCTCTGAGCTGGCGCCTTGGAGCTGCGTCCTCTCGTGGTGGAAGGGGTGGGCGGCTCTCTAGGGCTCCTCATAAGGCACAAATCCAACCCCCGCGGGCTGCCTCCCTGGCCTCGTGGCCTCCCCAAGGCCCTCCTCAATGCCATCCCTTGGGTGGAGGTTTCAACATAAAAGTTTGGGTGAAGCCGGGCTCGGTGGCTCAGCCTGTAATCCCACGCTTGGGGAGGCTGCGGTGAGTGGATGGCCTGAGCCCACGGGTTCGAGACCCGCCTGGGCAGCGAGACCTCATCTCTACAAAAAAAAAAAAATCAGCCAGGCGTGGTAGCGCGCACCTGTCGTTCTGGCTACTCGGAAGGCAGAGGCGGAAGGATCGCCGGAGCCCGGCAGGTCGAGGCTGCGGTGGCCGGGAGCGGCCACTGCCCTCCAGTCTGGGCGACAGAGTGAGACTCCAACTCAAAAAATAAAACGTTTGAGTGAAAGGCAACACTTGACCACAGCATGGACCGCGGGTCCACCTCATCTGCTCACACACACTTGTCCTGAGGAATGAAGGACAGGAGCCAGGAACCACGAGGAGTGTGTGTGTGTGTGTGTGTGTGTGTGTGTGTGTCAGGGAAACAGAGAGACTGAGAGACACAGAGAGACTGAGAGACACAGAGATACAGAGACAGAGAGAGAAACAGATATATTTAGATTTCAGGCATCCAACAAATATAGCTCTATTCTTTATTTTTATTTATTTATTCTTGAGGCAGAGTCTCCCTCTGTCACCCAGGCTGGAGTGCAGTGGCCGCTCCCGGCCCCCGCAGCCTCGACCTGCTGGGCTCCGGCGATCCTTCCACCTCAGCCTTCCAAGTAGCTGGAACCACAGGCGCGTACCACCACGTCTGGTTAATTGTTTTATTTATTGTAGAGACAAAGTCTCACCAGGTTGCCCAGGCTGGTCTCAAACCCCTGAGCTCAAGCAACTCTCGCCTCCACCTCCCAAAGTGCTGGGATGTCAGCCATACTTAGCTAGCTCAGTTCTTGATTGTGGCGATAGCTTCACGATCACACATATGTCCAAACTCACCAAATCCTACATTTACACCCCAATCAAGTCGTCATCAAGGTCAAAAGGAAACGATTCAAAAGCATCACTTATCGCAAGCATCCGCCACCCTGAGGAATGGAGTGTGGCAGGGAGGCTGAAGCCCTGCGTGTGTCCTCCCCTGTCCACGGTCCTCTCTCCTCTCCACCACCCAAGGACGGAGGAGCCTGACAGCACCAGAGGTCTGGCGACGTGCAGGAAGACCCTCGCCTGCTCCTGGTGGGAGCAGTGCTCCTCGCGCCGGCCTTGGCCTCTCCCGTCCATGTTTTGAAGGCTGCATGTACAGGGTCACTTTGCACATTCTTCTGCGACTCACGGACCCTGCTCAGGGCTCTGGCTCCTGTCCTCTATTCCTGAGGACGAATGCATGTGAGCAGATGCCGTCCAGAGGTCCTCAAACTTTTTTTTTTTTTTTTGAGTTGGAGTCTCACTCTGTCGCCCAGACTGGA
>NW_007246374.1:263509-268974 GCF_000164805.1 Carlito syrichta | reverse complement strand
CTATAGTCCGTCCCTCCAACGGTCTGAGGGACAGTGAACTGGCCCCCTGTTTTAAAAGTTTGAGGATCCCTGCGACCCACCGTGCATGCTGCGGTCTGAGTGTTGGCATCTCCCCAAGATTTACTCCTGTGGATCCCCGTGGCTGTGACTCACTCACTCCACTGTGGAAGAGCCCACATGCGTATGTTTGTCTCCCTGGCAGGGGAATCTGCCTGTCTTCAGAGTGCCACCCTCATGAGCAGTTGTGACGGAAACACACATCACACAGAGCTTGCTTCCAGCCGTCTATGTTGGGGTTTCTGGGGTTAAGCAGTGTCCCACGATTATGCAGCCACCAGCACTCCATCTAAAACCGAAGCTCTGTCCCAAAGAAACCCTCACTCCGGCCCCTCCCGCTCTGTCACTGGCTTTTTATCTCTGTGGTTGTGATGTCTCTGTCCCATAAGAATCGACAGGTCGGGCACAGTGGCTCACACCTGTCATCCCAGCACTTCGGGAGGTGGAGGCAAGAGGATGGCCTGAGCCCAGGCATTCGAGACCAGCCTGGGCCACTTGGCGAGACCTCGTCTCTACAATCAACCAAAAATTCAGCCAGGCGTGGTGTCGTGTGTCTGCAGTTCCAGCTACTTGGAAGTCTGAGGTGGAAGGATCACATGAGCCCAGGAGGTCAAGGCTGTGGTGGCCGTAAGCGTGGCACTGCACTCCAGCCTGGGCAACAGAATGAGACTCCGACTCAAAAAAAAAAAAAGAATCAGCCGGGCGTGGTAGCACGCGCCTGTGGTTCCGGCTACTCGGAAGGCTGAGGCGGAAGGATCGCCGGAGGCCGGCAGGTCGAGGCTGTGGGGGCCGGGAGCGGCCACTGCACTGCAGTCTGGGCGACAGAGTGAGACTCCAACAAAAAAAAAAAGAATTGACAGAACCGGCCCATTCTTGACTGGCTTATTTCAGCAAGCATGGCATCCTCCAGCCTTCTCTGTGATGGAGCTGGGGTGAGAACATCCTTCCTCCTAAAGACTGACATCTCTTGTGTGTGCAGACCCGCCGTGCTTACCCACAATGCACATTGTCCAGCAAGTCTTTCGAGTCCTTTGTGGATGCCCACTGGGGCCTGAAGGAAAGTGGAATTGCTGAGCTTCAGGATACGGGCATTTTCAACTTTTCCAGGCGTCGCCAGGTCCTTCTCCAGAGGGATCCCCCAAATTTCCCTCCCCTTGGGAGCAAACGAGGGTCCTTTCCCTGCACCCAACACTCCCAGTATGGCCAGACTCCCCCTTATCCCTGGGTCGGGGTGTCACACAGCATTCATCCTGGCTTCCATGTGCTCACTTTCTTGGAAATCCTGAGCCACTCGGCCTCCCTGTGAGGTTCTGTTTCTTCCTGTGTCTACCGCAGGGTAGGGGGTCTTCGCCCCCTCACCTCTGAGTGCCTGGGCTCAGGCACCCAAGATGAGATGCCTAGCGAGTGTCTAAAGAACGAATGGTGATACCAGGCGTGGAAGGCAGGGAGACAGGCCGGCAGGCAGGCAGGCTCGTGCAGACAAGCTCAGATGGTACCCACCGGCAGAGGAAACAAGAATAGGCGACCTCATTCCTTCATGCCTGCGTCCTGGGCACGAAGGAAGGAGGAAGCCTGCGGTGGCCAAAATTCATCTGTGGTGAGTGCACACATGTGATGAAACATGATCATGCCATCACAGCACATCTCAGAACCCATCCAGATGGGTGGGAGGCGAGAACACTCTCCCCCCTTCCTCCCATCACACAAAACTAAACCCCTTACACGTCCCATGGAAAAGCAAACACGACGACTCTGGGAACACTTTGCAGCACTTTTTTTTTGAGTCAGGGTCTCTGGAAGGGTCAACTGAGGGGAGGTGGGCCGGTACTGGTGCCGATGCCACAGGAATAATGCAAGATCGCAACCAAGTAAGAAGTAGAAGGAAGAAAAGTTTATTATTCACCTTTCACAGAAAGGGGGCCGACACTCGGAGGTAAGTGTGGCACTGAAGGACCAAGAACTGGGACTATGTACGGGCCTTTGGGGCAAGGGGGTTTGGGCCCGGAGGGGTCCAGGACAAAAGGAATGTCCAGTGCTGCGGGTCTTTGATGTTGACGGTAGCCACATGAGTCTTAGATCTTGATATCGCCAGACATCAGCGTTCCATGTCCTCAGGCTCGGGTAGTCCCAGTTGGGTAATAACAAGATCTCGGTAAACACGCCTCCTGGTGGTGTGCTGCCCCTCTGGGGCTGCCGACAGCAAAGTATCAACACAAATGCCTACAAGATGGATGGTTAGCAAACTGGACATGCTCGAGGGATTTTGCATAATGACTAGTTTCTAAAACTAAAGCATTCTCCTCCTTCATGATTACATGGTAGAAAGGCATGCAGGGCGTGCAGCAGGGAATTTCAAAGAGTCAGGTCTAAGCAAAATGGCTGTGCTGTTTTAAAATGGCTACGTGAAGCTAAGTATACTCTACTCTGTGGTCCAGACTGAAGTGCAGTGACATGATCACAGCTCACCACAGCCTCAACCCGGGGAATCAGCCTGTCCTCCCGCCTCAGCCTCCCAAGTAACTGAGACTACAGGCATGCACCACCACACCCAGCTAATCTTTAGCTAATTCTTTTATTTTTGTAGAGACAAGTTCTCTCTTTGTGGCACAGGCTGGTCTCAAACTCCTGGGCTCAAGCCATCCTCCCACTTCAACCTCCCAAAGTGCTGGGATTACAGACATGAGCCACTACGTGCGGCCCCTTTTCTTTCTTTTCTTTTCTTTTTTTTTTTTTTTAAAAAAAAAGGATCTTCTGGCTGGGCTCGGTGGCTCAGCCTGTAATCCCAGCACTTTGGGAGGCCGAGGTGAGTGGATTGCCTGAGCCCGCGGGTTCGAGACCCGCCTGGGCAACTTGGTGAGACCTCATCTCCACAATAAATCAAAAATGAGCTGGTCGTGGTAGCGTGCACCTATAGTTCCAGCTACTGGAAGGCTGAGGCAGAAGGATCGCCGGAGCCCAGCGGGTCGAGGCTGCGGTGGCCGGGAGCGCCCGCTGCACTCCAGCCTGGGTGACGGAGTGAGACTCCAACTCAAAAAAGAATTAATAATACACAAAAAAAGTGACCAGGAAAATTAGATCAAGATGGAAAAGAAAGAAGATGACGGCATTGTGGAGAGAGCAGGCAAGCTGGCACCTTGGGCCCTGGGGAGTGACTCAGAGGTGGAGTCCTGGGGTTTCTTCCCACCTCGTCCATCCCAGACTTGGAGCCGAAGGTGCTGGCAACTCCAGAACACCAACAGCACAGTCCAAAAACAAGCCCAGACAAAATTTTGTTCTCTGTGGACAAAGGACCAGCCTAGCCAGAGAAAAAACACTCAGGCGATGACTGCCGTCTTGGGCCATCCACACTGTGGGCTGGCTCTGTGCAACTCCAACTCAGGGCGGACCCCCCCTCCAATCTGGCCCCGCTGAAGCATCACAAGCCCCAGACCATCATTCTGCAGAGCCTGCAAAGTCACCCTGTTCTGGAACAAGCTGAAAGCCCTGGGGATGCTGGTAGGTTTCCCAAAAGCTTCAGAAAACACCCACAACCTGGAAGAAAAAAACAGAACACCACACAGTGTGATGGCCACAAAATCAACACAAATATAGGCTTGAATGAAATGTCGACTTGGCTTCACGTGGCGTCCACTCATTTCCTGTTGGCTTCAGCATCTGCCCCGAATGCCACTGCATGGGCAAATTCTCTGTGGGTCAGAAGCTCTCTCTGTGCAAGGATTCTTGCAGGGGCACAGCCAGGCCATGAAGGTTGATGGTTTCTCGACAATGGCAGATGGGAAAGTTCATGATCCTTCCTTTTTTCTTTTTTTTTTCCAGTTGGGGTCTCACTCCTGTTGCCCAGGCTGCAGTGCAGTGTCACAATCACAGCTCACCATAGCCTTGATTTCCTGGGCTCAGGTGAATCTTCTGCCTCAGCCTCCCGAGTAGCTGTGACTACAGGCACATGCCACTACACCCAGCTAGTTTTTTGATTTTTTTGTAGAAATGAGGTCTCACCGTTTTGCCCAGGCTCATCTCAAGCTCCTGGCCTCAAGCAGTCCTCCCACCTCAGTCTCCCAAAATGCTGGGACAGGTCTCCTCTACTTTTTCATGGAAGAGGCTTAACGTGAGTGCCTTTTCATATGCTTGCTATTAAACAGGACTCCCAAGAGTGCAAGTCCCCAGGGTGCTCCACCCAGACTTCTCCCTTTGCATATGCTGTTCCTCAGGTCTGAATCACCCTTCCCTTCCCACTCTGACCAACGCACCTTCCACCCATTCTTCATAGCTCAGATCAGTGTCACCTCTCCAGGAAAGCCCTCCTGGCTCCAAATGGAAGTCCCATTTCCCGCTGTCTTTGTATCCCATGCTGCATAGTCCTTGTTGTGACCGTAAATATACTATTTACATGATTATTCTGTTTCTATCTTTTTTTCCCACTTAGTTGTGAGTTGGATGAGGGGCAAGATACCGTCATTCTTTGCCTGGCTCAGAGCTTGGAACCCAGTGCTCAGCAAACACAGGTGCAGGAGCACGATAGGCTTGTCCTTGTAGGGCCTTCCCATCCAACTCCAAATGTGTATGATCATGGCCAGGCGTGGTGGCACACACTTGTCATCCCAGCACTTCAGGAGGACAAGATGGGAAGAATGCTTGAGGCCAGGAGTTTGAGACAAGCCTGGGCAACATAGTGAGACCTCCTCTCTATGAAAAAATACAAATAAAAAAAATTAGCCAGGTGTGGTGGCCCCTGTAATCCCAGCTACTCAGGAGGCCAAGGAGGGAGAATCACCTAAGCCAAGGAGTTTGAGGCTGCCTGCTGCTACACTCCAACCTCCAGCCAAATTGACAGAGTGAGACCCAAACTCAAAGAAAGAGAGAGAGAGAGAGAGAGAGAGAGAGAGAGAAAGAGAGAGAAAGCTAACAAGGGAGGAAGGGGAAGGAAGGTTGGAAGGAAGAGAAAGAGAAAGGAAGGAAGGAAGAAAGAAAGAAAGAGAGAGAGAGAGAAAGAAAAAGAGGGAGGGAGGGAGGAAGAAATAAGGAAAGAAAGAAAATGCTGAGTGAAAGAAGTCATCACAAAGTCACACGTTGTGTAGTCCCGAAACCCACAGAGACAGGAGGCAGATTCATGTTGCCAGAACCCAGGTGGAGGGGTGGGGAGTGACTGCTGGGGGGATGGAGTTTGGGGTTTGGGATGATGAAAATGTTCAGAGCCAGGCAGAGGTGACGGCTGCCCATTATTGTGAATGGGTTAAAGCCACGAATTGTTCACTTTATTTATTTTATTTTTTTATTTTTTGAGTTGGAGTCTCACTCGGTCGCCCAGACTGGAGTGCAAGGGCACACTCCCGGCCACCGCAGCCTCGACCTGCTGGGCTCCAGCGATCCATCCGCCTCAGCTTTCCGAGTAGCCAGAATTACAGGCGCGC
>NW_007246374.1:262173-262905 GCF_000164805.1 Carlito syrichta | reverse complement strand
AAAAAAAAAAAAAAAAAAAAAAAAAATATATATATATATATATATATATATATATATATATCTCATTTAAAGATGTGGGGTCAATTCAAGATTAGGTCTACAAGTAGTCATCGTCCAGGTAAAGTGTGGGCCTCCCTTTGGTCCCCACTTTGCCTGTTTGAGATCAGGTACCCTTTTTGAGGTTGTAAGAGCTGCCACTGAACACTGTCTAGTTTTTCTAGCAGTTCGCTTTAATTTACCCTCTAACCACGAGCCAGGGCGGAACCAGTTTCTCACAGGTAGCTACTGATAATCGCTTTACAACCCCTTTCCAGTTTGTTTTGCAAACAAGCTAACCTGATCAGCCCTTCAAAACCACACAGACCCCAGCCCCACAGCAGTCCTGTGACTGGCCCGCCCGGCTGCCGGCCACCCATCACCTGACGTCAGTACCTGCGTTGGCCTGTCCTCCGTGATGACGGGGAGCAGACTACTTACTACCCAACCACTGACAACCTGCCCCCACCAAAGGAAAAGTTGAGAAAGGATTTGACTTCAAGCAGCCGACTTCAAGTTGCTTTGCTTTGCTAAGCCTTGGTCTGACCATATGGCTCCTTGAGCTGTGGTCGCCGTGTTTCCTAGCTCTGGCTCCCTCCTCTACCTTGGGGAGGTGAATCTCTCTCTCTCTCTCTGTCTCACTCTTTCTCTCTCTCATTTACTTTTTTTTTTTTTTTTTAACTGGAGTCTCACTCT
>NW_007246374.1:260456-262144 GCF_000164805.1 Carlito syrichta | reverse complement strand
CCTGCTGGGCTCCGGCGATCCTTCCGCCTCAGCCTTCCGAGTAGCTGGAACCACAGGTGCATCATGCCTAACTAATTATTTTTTTATTTATTGTAAAGATGAGGTCTTACCTAGTGGCCTAGGCTGGTCTCGTGAACCCCTGGGTTCAGGCAATCCTCTCGCCTCCACCTCCCAAAGTACTAGGATGACAGGTGTGAGCCACCGTGCCCGGCTAACATCTGCTATCAATTCTTCCAGGGATTATGCCCAGGGATGGAATTCTTGGATCCTATGGTCATTCTATGTTTAACTTTCTGAGAATTTTACTTTTTTTTTTTTTCTTTTGAGTTAGAGTCTCACTCTGTCACCTAGACCAGAGTGCAGTGGCCGCTCCCAGCCACCGCAGCCTCGGCCCGCTGGGCTCCGGCGATCCTTCTGCCTCAGCCTTCCGAGTAGCCGAAATTACAGGCGTGCGCTACCACGCCCGGCTGATTTTTCGATTTATTGAGGAGATGAGGTCTCGTCAAGTTACCCAGGCGGGGTCTCGAACCCGCAGGCTCAGGCAATCCACTCACCTCAGCCTCCCAAAGGCGCGGGATGACAGGCTGAGCCACCGAGCCCGGCTTACTTTCTAAATAAACTATATTTTCCGATCTTACTTCTGGCAATTCTTCCCGTCTTTCCAGATCGCACACCAGACCCCACAACCCTCAGTGGGTCTGACCTGGCATTTGGAGGCCCTGCTGGGAGATGTCTATATATATCTATATTTGAGTTGGAGTGTCACTGTCTCCCAGGCTGGAGTGCAGTGGCACACTCACTGCCACTGCAGCCTTGGCCTGAGGGGCTCAGGCAATCCTTCCACCTCAGCCTTCCAAGTAGCTGGAACCACAGGCACATGCCACCACGTCCATCTAATTTTTTTTTGTTTTATTGTAGAGACGAGGTCTCGCCATGCTGCCCAGGCTGGTCTTGAGGGGCCACTGTGTTCAGCCCCCAGGGATCGGGCAATCCTCTCACCTCTGCCTCCCAAAAGTGCTGGGATTACAGGCATGAGCCACCGTGCCCGGCTATATAATTTTTAACGTAACAGGCCAGTCAGCACCTTTGCCAGGCAAATAGGAGAGAGAGGCCAGGCAGGGGAGGGAAACTGCAGGCAGGGACAGTAGAGTCTCCCACCAGGCTTGGTAGGTGACCTTCCAGAGGATGAACCGGAAGAGCCAACTGTACCAGAGTGTCAGATGGGGACTGCGGGGCCACACAAACCCCCGCAGGGAAAGAGGGCGCCAGGGGTGTTGGGCCCTGGACGGGCTCAAGGACACAGGAACCTCTAACAAGAAAGACGGTGGGGCTGTCAAGTCCTTGCCCACCCACCCAGGTCTGCCCCAAGAGTCCTGGCGTGACTGTCAGTATGACTGTGTGTGTGTGTGTGAGATAGTTCAGGCATTCAAAGGAGCACAGGTAGGAATTCAGGCTGGAGCACGGCTTGTAACCATTGCCTGAGTAAACATCTCAGAGAAGGCCGGGCTCGGTGGCTCAGCCTGTCATCCCGCGCCTTTGGGAGGCCGAAGTGAGTGGATTTCCTGAGCCCGCGGGTTCGCGACCCTCCTGGGCAACTTGGCGAGACCTCATCTCTACAATAAATCAAAAATGAGCCGGGTGTGGTAGCACTCGCCTGTAGTTCCAGCTACTTGGAAGGCTGAGGCGGA
>NW_007246374.1:231063-259722 GCF_000164805.1 Carlito syrichta | reverse complement strand
CCCCCTCTTCCCCTTCTTTCTCACCCCCCCCCCATGGACAGACATTTCCCTGAAAATCCCGTGCACCCTCCTGTGCTCCCCAGGGAGCCTGGGAGAGGAGGGTGCCAGGCCGCAGGGTGCGCAGCCTTGGCTCTGTGGCCGGGCCTGACTGCCACGCAGGTGCTCATGTCACGGGCAGCCTCCCCGCAGCTGTGAGCCTCCGGGGCCTCCAAGGTCAGACCAGCCTCCAGGCCCTCAGATGCTGTGGTTTTGGCGGGTGGGTGCATGCGAAATGATGTCCCACCCTGACTCCCGGTTCCAGGTTATCCCTGAGGTTGGTGGCTCTTCGTCTGCTGGAAGCCCCTTCTGGGCAGGGCATCACTTCTGTGGTGAGCTTGTCCTCATCTGCTGCTGGGGCAAGGGACACAGTCCTGTCACCGTCCACGGCTTCACTGCAGATGCCCACAGGGAAGGGGGCGGGGTGTGTGGGCTTCCCGGGCAGGGGGGAAGGGTGGGCAGGGAGGGAGGGTGGGCAGTGGGACCCAGGGTGGCAGCGGGACCCAGGGAAGTCTCCCCTTCAGGCCAGGGCAGCACCAGCACAAGACAGAGGACCAAGCTGCAGGAGAAGGACTGAGACAGGCCTTGAGAGCTGGGACGGGATCCAGAGCAATGAACATTCCAGGGGGTGGAAACAGCCACGCAAAGGCCCCTGAGGCAGGATCCGCCTTGACCCTGGAGACTTGTGTGCCTGGGGAACGGACACGAGCTGAGATGGGGAGGCCAGTGGGGACCAAAATCGCAGAATGTGTGATTTTGCTCTAGGTCTGATGGGGAGAGGGTGCTACATGGACCTGATCGGCTTTCATGAAAGTTCCTCCTGCCTGCTCCGTGGGGGCGTCCCTGCAGGGACCACTGTGGACAGTGGCCCTTGGAAAACAGAATTCCAAGCAGGGGGGATGCAGGTGCAAAGGCCCTGAGGCAGGAGCAGCCTGGCTTGTTCAAGGAGCAAAGGGATGAGATCAATGGTGATGTGGGGGAGGGAGTTTCTGACAGGTCTCCCAGGCCAAGGAAGGACTCTGAAAGACTTTCTCCAGGGTTGGCTTTGATCAGAGGGCTCATGCTAACTGGAAAAAAAAAAAAAAAGAGTATCCCTTGCTGTCATGTGGAGGCAAGACCCTCAGGGCAAGCCTGGAGTAGAACTGTGTCTTCTATTTCATGGAAAGTGAGGCTGTTTGGTTGGGATCCTGAAGACCCTGCACCTCCGGGCTGGATGTGCTCCTGGGTGTTGTGTGCATGTGTGTGCGCACACGTGTGCGTGTGCATGTGAGTGTGCCTCTGTGTGGGCATGTACGCATGTGTGCAGCTACTGTATGAAGGGGGACCCCAAAAGATCCAGAATGGTCTTTGGAGGGCAGGCCCCTTGCACTATGGGCTTCCTGCACCATGTGCAGGTTCGAAGAGCCCATCAGCACTCATGGACCGGCAAGCATTGTCGTGAGAGGCCGCATTCGGCTCCCATGATTTTTTTTTTTTTTTGGTACTCATGTGGGAGTTATGTGGTCACAAAAATGGAGAAAAAATTTTAAATCGGAGATTCCTTCAACAAATTCCCCGTTTCACAATGGGTGACTTATGAACACACCTGCCCACACCGTGCTGAGTGTTCAGCAGTTTTGACCAAAGAACAGCATGACCTCTGCGCCTATCCATGGGGTCTCACCCCGAGCAACACTTTCTGTTTCTCCAGAGGAAACTAGTCCTCAAAGGGAAACATTTTGCTGATGTGGAAGGCGTGAAACAAAAGACACAAGCACTAAAAGGCATCAAAATGGACTCGTTCAGAAACTGTTCTGAGCTGGGAAAAGCGTCTCTGTAGGTGTCTTGTGTCCAACGGAGAGGACTTGAAGGTGGCTGAAGTTTAAACATGTAAGAATAAATACACGATTTTTCTAAATTAATTCCAGGTTTTTGGGAGAGGTCCTTCCTCATAAATGGGACTGAGATGTTCATCTGGTTCCTTCCTCTGTGGGAACTAACTAGTCCTAAAGGCGGAAACAGACGCTGAGGACCTTGAGGGACGAGGTGGACAGGGTTAGGGGCACAGGTTGCTGGCCAGGTAGAAAGCTCCTGTCTGGCTCCCCCCTGAAGCTTGACCCCACCAGGACAATCTAAAATGTACAAAAAAGTAGGCAAACCAGTCGGGTGGCAAGACAGGGCTACAGACACGGGTTCAGGGGAGGGGACCCGAGAGGCTGCCAGACCTGCTGGAGACTTGTCTGTACTCTGAGGGCAGAGGACCAGGGTTTCCGGAGGGTGTGAGAGGAGGTTATGAGGCCAGAAGGGCGCTGCCACAGTCACCAGGTCTCTACGGCCATAACCACCACCAAGGTGTTCTTTTAACATCAGCAATACTGCTCAGTGTTGAGACTACCCTCAACTTCTGCTGAATTAAGAGAATTTTTTTTTTGAGTTGGAGTCTCACTCTGTCGCCCAAACTGGAGTGCGGTGGCCGCTCCCGGCCACCACAGCCTCAACCTGCTGGGCTCCGGCGATCCTTCCACCTCAGCCTTCCAAGTAGCCGGTATTACAGGCATGTGCTACCACGCCCGGCTGATTTTTTGATTTATTGTAGAGATGAGGTCTCACTGCCCAGGCGGGTCTCGAACCCATGGGCTCAGGCAATCCACTCACCTCAGCCTCCCAAAGGTGCGGGATTACAGGCTGAGCATTTACTTTTTATTTGCCTTTGGGTTTTTCCATGAGTTCTAATCTAAACCCCAAAAGTTTATCCAATGTCAACAGATAAAACTACTTTTTCTGTGAATGAGTCTGTACCTTTATATACATGAGAGGGACTCCAAAACCCAGAATTTATTTACAAAAAACTCTGTATTTATTCTTACATGTTTAAACTTCAGCCACCTTTAAAGTACTCTCTGTTTGATACAATATACCTATTGAGATGCTTTTTCCACTGCTCAAAACCACTTTTTGAACTTGTCAATTTTGATGCCTTTTAGTGCCTCTGCTGTTTTTGTTTCACCTCTTCCACATTGGCAAAACATTTCCCTTTGAGGACTTTTTCACCCAGGGAAATTAAAAAAAAAAAGTCACTCAGGGCAAGATCCGGTGAATAGGGAGGGTAGGGCATGAGGTCATAACATTTTTAGTCAAAACTGCTAAATACTCAGCGCAGTGTGTTCAGGTGCACTCCTAAATTACCCATCATGAAATGGGCAAATGCACTGAGTCTCCAAAACAACCTCACTGAAGCCTAACACAGCCTCTTACAACAATGCTAACTGGTACACTGATGCCGATATGTTCCTAAAACACTGACCTAGTGGGGAAAGTCTGCATTAGAAGGGGTCCACCCTCCAAAAGATAATTCTGCTTTTTATGGGCGCCCCCTTGTATACTCTTAGACCTCTCCTATAGGGCAGCAGCAAGAGCAGATTATTCAAGAAAGAAACAGACAGGTTGATGTGGGTATATAGGATGGCCATAGAGTTTCAATAGCTTTATTTTACAATCTAGAATTTTAACATGTTTTTTAAAGCAAGCAATTGCACAAAAATTCTTGCTAATAGATTGGGCAGTGAGTCCAGTTAAGTTCCTGCTTTTCTTTACTTAATTAAAAAACACGGAGACGGTTGGTATGGGATGCAAAGTTGTTTGAGGTTAAAAAACCACCTCGTTAGTATAATCAGCTCATGAAAGTCCGCTCGAGACCCAGATTGAGAATATGTTTCTCTTGTCAGGATCATGATATCCTTTTCCTAAATGCACCATTTGTATCCCAGTGAAAATTCCCCTTTTCCCTTAGATACCTTTGGGAAAGAGCTTCTAAATATTGCATTTGTTTTGGCTCAAAGGCAAATCATGGGTAATCTGAATCTCTCATCAGTTTCACAACTCTCTGTGGATTAGCTCTGTTTCCTCAGCAAATTTTCCTTGATCACAATGGATATTTGGGCAAAAATGTGTTTATATTTTTCACCAGTAACACCGTGTTATCTGAAGGGCCCACTCTGTGGTTTTCAGGGTACTTTGCTTGTCTTTTACTGCTATCAGTTTGAGCCAGAACATGAATGAGGCTACAGTCTTTGGGCTGCTTCAGAGCTCATTCTAGGGCAGTTTGTTCAAATCACAAACCACAGTGTGATTGGCTCTCTCATGAATTTCAAAAAAAGCTCTCTTGGGGCAATATTTTAGTGTGGTCAAATACCAGCAACCATCTTCCTTACCCCATTTAGTGATCTCCAGAGAACTATGTGGTCCATTTTTGTGGTCCAGTAGCAAAAATGACCACGGACAGAAATATTTCATATTTTGCATGCACATGAGTTATGCCCTCCCTTTTCTCTTTCGCAAAATTGTAAACCACTTTTTTCTTTTCTGCTTTCTGTTCTTTTACTTCACTCTATTTTTTTCTTCCCATAGTCAACATTAATCTTTCCTTTAATATTTAAGTGTTAGCCGGGCTCGGTGGCTCAGCCTGTAATCCCGCGCCTTTGGGAGGTTGAGGTGAGTGGATTGCCTGAGCCCGCGGGTTCGAGACCCGCCTGGGGAATTTGGCGAGACCTCATCTCTACAATAAATCAAAAAATCAGCCGGGCGTGGTAGCGCACGTCTGTAATTCCGGCTACTCGGAAGACTGAGGCGGAAGGATCGCCGGGGCCCAGCAGGTCGAGGTTGCGGTGGCCGGGAGCGGCCACTGCACTCCAGTCTGGGCGACAGAGTGAGACTCCAACACAAAAACAACAAAAAAAAAATATTTAAGTGTTCAATAATAGGCCCCTGGAAAGAAATAGCGTTGTATGTATTTAAAGATCCTTTGTAAATTCTGATGATTTGTAAATCCAGTGTTCTATATGCCAGACTGTGAGCAAAAGTTTTGGGGTTTTTTTTAATGCCTTAAAGAGAATGCAAATAACATGGTAGAGATACCAGAACAAAAGAAGAGCTAAAAAATATTTTTAAGCATTATATTAATTACATTATATTAAGCAAATGAGAAATTTTAAAGAAATCTTAGATTCATGGCAGTGAAAGCAACAGCAATTATTAAGTAACTTCTGTATCCCAGGTACAAAACTTCACATTTCTTTCAAAATTGTGAATGAGAAGCATTTCACATATCTTAAATAAAACTAATTTCAATAATGCAAACTCACTTATAATCATACTTCACGCTAGTTAAACAGCTACTAATTTTACCAGTGAAATATCCCTTCCAATATTAGTAAAGCCTCTCATATCAACATATGATAAAGATCTCGTGGGGCATGGCATTTCTGATTCAATGTTAAACCTACTATTCTCTGAAACTCCTGAGTGAAGCAACTGATGACACCAACATCATATCACAGTACCTATTCTGAGCTCCTTTAAAATAAATTACAGGCATCCTAGGCCATCCTTGATTTTACTTCCTATCTCACTGGTCACTTCCTTCATTAACTTTGCTGACAGGTTTCAAATCAACTGTAGATGTTGAGTTGCATAGGGCTGAAACTTAACAGCCTCTTTTCTCTTTCAATAACTTTAAATGCTAAAGTCATAAAGAAGGACAAATATATGGACTTCTCAGAAACTTGGATGAATTTAGAGTCTATCATACTCAGTGATCTATCACAGAAACAAAGAACAGAGTACCATATGTTCTCACTCATAAGCAGACCTTGAACAATTATCGTAATACTATAAGAAAGTGATTGAGAGTAGTGGAAAACTGCCTGGGCGGGGGAACGATTGCTGTTGAGGGAAATTGTCAGGGGAAGGAGGGGAACACCTCATCAACATAATGAACATTTGTATACCTAACCCTGAATAGTACACCACATCTTTAAAATAAAAAAATAATTTTAAAAAAACTATACAAAAAAAGAAAGATTAGTGGTAGCAGTAAGAGGCAGAAAGGAAAGTTTAGAAAGGAGTACAAAGAAGCTCTGGGGATAATGTATACGTTAATTGTCTTGATTGGTGGCAATTTTACAATCTAAGTTTCTTGTCTAAGCTTAAAAAGTTGTAAGCTTTAAATATATGTAGTTTTATGTTCAAATAAGATGGAGAGACTTCTCTATATTAAGAAAGATTAAACGTCATTACAGCAGCAACAACAATGCTGAACATCAAAATGCTAAAGGGTCTCAAAACATCTATCCCAGGTCCTTACCTTGCTCTGAACCCCAGAGTCTCATACTTAGTCACCTGGTTGACATCTCCATCTGGCAACTTCTCACAGATGAAATAAATTTCTTGACTCTCACATTCAACTCCCAATAAGAAAATTAAAAATCCCATTATATTTTGGGTCCTCTTTTTCTCAGTAAATTGGACCACCTTCTGTTTAGTTTCCCAACCCCTAAACTGGAGTGAGCCTTGGCTCTTTCCTTCCTCTTATCCCTTGCATTTCATCCAGCAATTCTAGTCCAGCTTACCTCTAAAACATTTCTCCAACTATTCTGAGTGACTCTATACTCTCCTAATTGTCTAGTCCAAAGCAGCTTCATTTCTTACCTGGATTGCTGCAATAGCTTCCTATTTGTTTTCCCTGCTTTCTGCATCCCAGCCATCCATTGCGCATACAACAGCCAGTGGTCATTTTAAAATACAAATCAAATCATGTTCCCTTGCTTACAATCTTTAACGGTTTCTCATCACATACGTATAAAAATTCAAATGTTGCCCATATCTTCCAGTACCCAGATGCCTCCATCTCCATCCTCTTGTTGTACTGTCTTCTCTGTCACTGCACTCTCCCCTTTGCCCATTTCACTTCAGTCTCTCTAGTCTCCTTTCTGTTCCTGGAGTCACCAAGTCCTTTACCAAGTCATGAACCCTACACTTGCTTTTACCTCTGTCTAGAATGTGGCCAGTGCCTACTCATGCTCAGCTTCATTTCAAACCCTCAGAAAGACCCTCCATGGAAACACAGCTCAGGTTACTTCTCCCAAGTCCTCTGCTTTCACCTTCTATCACATGAGTCTATTTTCTCTGCAACATTCCCCACAATCTGTAAATCTTTCTCCATGGACTCATTTGCATGCTTATGTAGTCTCTCCAAGAGCATGTCAGATTTGTGAGAGGAAGGACCTCATCTTCCCTGTTCCTGCTGACATCTGACATTCCCTTTAGTAACCACAATGCCTGATACACACACACACACACACACACACACACACACACACACACACACACACCACGGGACCAAAAAATATATACACATTTCAAGAAAAGAAAAAAACTGTATTAAAATTGCAATACTCAATATATACCAATAACTAAAGATGAATATAAGACACACGTCACACATCTTTTGAGCAAACACCATACTGCACATTGCTACCATAATTCAATTCAACTTTGAAAAGTAATGCATGGATAGCATCTCTTAAAACACGTATACATTTTTTTGCACCCCCAGTATATCTATATCTATCTCTCTATCTATCTATCCATCCATCCATCCATCCATCCATCCATCCATCCATCCATCCATTCTGGTAATGGTTAAGAAATTTAACTGGCTTGGGTCTGTCAATGTTCTATATTTCCAAACACAGTCTTTCCTCTTTGAAACATCCTACTATAGTAATTGTGACCTTGTCTCCCAGATAACTTTAATTACCTCCAGAACACAACCACACAAGCTATAGTAGCTGTCTATATTTCAATCTGCTATTTGTTACTCTAGATACAATATGATAATCTAAACTCTTCAAGGGAAAAATGTATCTCCAGATGAAATGAACATTTTTATCCAGCAAAATGCCCCAGTTCCTGCTCCTTATTTTGCTTCTACTACAGCGTTTCCAACTGCTTACCCCACATGGTCCTGTATCACTGCTAGCTCTTTGTCTTGAGTCCATGAAGGTGGTCATGTGCCCTGGGATTAAGGACTGGTGACACTTGACAAAGTATGTTCCCACCCTTTCTCTATAAAGAAGTTCAACTTTTGTGTTCTTTCTTTTTTCTTTATAAAAATTAATATAAAGTCTGAGAATTACTTTTTTTTTTTTGAGTCAGAGTCTCACTCTGTCACCTAGGCTGGTGTGCTGTGGCATGTTCACGGCTACTGCAGCCTCTACCTGCTGGGCTCGGGTGATCCTTCTGCCTCAGCCTTCCAAGCAGCTAGAACCACAGGCACACACCACCACACCTGGATAATTTTTAAATTTTAGAGCTGAGGTCTTGCCAAGTTGCCCAGGCTAGCCTCGAATCCCTGGGCTCGGGTAATCCTCTCACCTTCACCTCCCAAAGTGCTGGTGTTGCAGGCAGAAGCTATGATGCCCGACATAAAATTACTTTTAATACCCTTCTTTTAGATAGTTCCCTGAAGTTAAAAACAGGAATTTACATTTTTTAGAAAAATCTGAGTAGTCAGTATGTATCACCTCTTCTCATCTGACTACATTGCTATTCATGGGCATCAAAATGTTCTGAAGCAACTTGATAAACTCATTCTCTTGAGCATCCACTATAATTCCCCAAATTACCCCTAATTAAGCCCACACTCTGTAGAGAAATCCACCAAAGAGTTCATGATCACTCTATAAAAATGCACTTGGCTTCAACTCCAAGGCATAGTGCTTTGATGCTGATACGTGTTGCAAAAGAATACAAAATGGTGGTTACTCAAAATAAAGCTACTATCAATTCTGTGCTAATTTGAAATTATGATGTTTGCCTATTAGGAAATACAAAACCAACCAAAATCTCTTCCTGCCAAACTAGTAGGAAAAGTTTAGGAGCATGAAGGTTGAGAAACCTGACCTCCATACTCTACAGAGAGAATACTGGAACTGTCTTTGGTTGTAACAAATTTTTTTAAAAAATTTTTTATCTCAGGGGTGGTGCTGATGTGCTGTTTATCCTGGTCCCTGTGCAGTAGCATGAATTGTCTCAAGCCAACCTCTGCCTAGGGCCTTTAACCACTTCTCAGGCTGGAGCTTTAAACTGATAATTCAGGCCAGTCTAAAATGCCAGCTTTCTCAAGAATGTCAGGATTAATTCAGGTGTCCATTTACAAATTAAAACTCTCATGTCCTTTCCTTCACCAATGTGTCTTACCACAAGGTCTCTGCTACCTATTCTTTTTCCAGCCTAGAAACATAAAGGGGGTCATTGCACGCTTTCTTTTTTTTTTTTTTGCATATACTGCCTTGGAGTAACCTGCCTACATACCTATGATGATTCTGATTTCCTCAGGGAGTCCTATAATTTCTTCTTCTGTCCTGTGCATGTGAAGGCAAGCACACACACAGATCACAGACCAACATAGTCACAAAGAGAATGATTTAAGGTGGCTTACCCTGCTGGAGACAGCAAGATGACTTTCTGATGATAGAAAGAAAAAAGTAAAAACATTTCAATTTAAATTTCCAATGAAGTACCCTGCAACATAACAAATGGATTGAGATTTGGCAAATAAAAACAATGTACTTTCTAAAATATTCAAAGTATATGAAATCTAATCAGAAATCTGCTCTTATGCCCTTACTACAGACTGCAGAAAAGAGCCAATGATTTTTTTCTTATAAATTAATTTGAAATTTGATTCTCTACGTTAAATAAACTTCCATATTAGAGGAAGATTAAAAACGTCTGTTTACTTATTTACTGTGAATAGTTAAGTGGCTTGCTTCATAAATGCTAATTCAGGAAAAGCAGTCACTTATAGAGTGCAGTCTTAGGTTACATAAACAGTCTGTGCTGCATTTGGAATTGGGTGAATTAAGATGTGAGTCTATCTACTAACAATATTTTGAATAAACAATACATGTCAGGCAAAGTTTCAACAAGCTGTACTACTAATCTGTTGCCCAAAATCCTTAGTTGAAAACATTCTTGAAATTATTTTTTGTGTTTTTTAAATGTTTTGCTAACATAGAAATATTTCTGCTTTACTTTCCTCAGAAGATATTTAAAAAAGAAAAAAACTGTGCTTCACAGTATCTCATGAAGAAAATGTATTGTGCCTTTTATGACTTGAGTTAGTCTGCATAATGGCATAAATAATAATCTATTATCAAAAACAGACATGTAAAAAATAATACATTTACATGATGCATTGGGAATTGAAGTTAATATACAAATTAGATATTTGCTTAAAAAGTGACAAATATCTTGTCCCTATCCTGGGTAGATTGGCACTAACTGGTGCCACCCATCTCAGATCAGCCAGGGACAAATCAACCCCCTGTTTATCCCAGCTTGGTTTTTGGTCTGTGCCGATGCCTGGTTCATGCCTTGGACACATGGGGGAAAAAATGGCAAAGATTCTAGAGCTAGAAATTATACTAATTTGGCAGATGGTTAGCTATTAGATAGAATGGATTTTCTTTCCATATGGGCTGAGTGGTAAGTGATTGGTGGGACTGACCATGAAAAAACATCTTTCTTTCATTCATTTACTCTTCAAATATGTTCAGCCACCAAAAACTTCAGAAAATGTAAAGAGTATCCACCTTCCACTCCAGTTCCTGATTGGAATAGAGGATGTGTGTTCCATTAGGGACTAGGCTAATTTTATTTTATTAATAAATACCACAGGCTACTTTAAAAATCAACACTATGGGAACATTTTAAGTGCTAATATTAAGCTAAGACGTCAATTCCAAACATTGAAGATACACACAGAAAATAGGAGAAATGATTGCAGGTCAAGTAGCAGTGCTGAAATACTAAATAGAAATAGATTGAAGTTACTAAAATAGCTAATTAGATCTGGAATAACAAGTAGATTTAACTCTCTTCCCCCTACTAAGCAAGTCAAGGGTGATTAGGACTTCTCACAAGCAATTTGGAAGAAGAAAGGCAGTTTTGTGGATGTGGGTGGTGGTTACTACGTTCAAGAAGCAAGGAGTACAGTCTGCTTTCAAAGATGGAGAATTCAAGATGGTTGTAAGAGTCCTAAATTTGTCCTCTACTAGAAATTACAGATACTCCTCCCTAATTATTCCTGATGGACTGATCTTGTTGCCATACCTCAGAAGGGTAATCGATTTTATCATCTCTTTAAATTAAGTTTAAAGCATCACTAAAAATAGTACATTTCAACCAAAAAGGTAGATCATTTTTTTCTCAAATCTACAAATTACCAGAGTTCTTTTAGGAATTCTACATGTTGACTTAGCAGACTGATAAGTAATTTAAACTTAAATATTCCAACACTGAGCATGTTTACTTTTTGCTTCTCTATCCCTACTGCCAATCCTCACAAAGTAAGAGAGCTGTGCATGGAGCACTTATTTAGTACCAAATGTTGTGCTAAATTCTTCATATATTATATCACTTTGTCCTTCCCACAACTATATGTGATACAGATTATTGCTATGTTACATTCCTAGGTAAGGAAAATGAAAATCAACAAGGTAGTAACTTGCCTGGAATTATAGGGAACAACATGTGTTTCCCATCTCAATGATATCATCATCATCCAATCGGTTGAACAATCCAGGATCCTAGTTCTGTCTCCTCCCCAACCTCCAGTATTTAATCAGTCACTGAGCCTTGCCAACCTCTTCGATGTTTCAGAATTCATCTTCTTATTCTTATTCACAGTCACTTCCAAGTTCAAATTGTCACCAAATTTTGTTCTAAGGATAACAATGATCTCCCAACTGGTTTTCCTATTTATCTCTTACTCTAATCCCTGAATCACTCTGGCATTTCCTTCTTTCTTTCCTTCTTTTCCTTTCTTTCTTTTCCTGCTTCTGTGAAGCCTTCCTGAATATTCTGCCTTGCAATTCCTTTCTAAGGTTAATTATTTGCTCACTTCTGTACCTCTAGAACCTAGATATTTTATGGCTATGAAAATGTTTCTATTCCAGGACTATTACTGCTACTACCAGACTGTTAACATCTTTTAGACAAAAATCCTGTCTCGCATGTACCTTAATTCACTCATTCATTCATTCATCCATTTATTCAACATTTATTGATCACCCATCTTATGCTAAGAACTTGTTTTTTAAAAATGATCATAACAATAACAATAATAATAGCTATCTTTTTTGATAACATAATCAACAATGCTATGAAATAGGTATTATTATCTTTATTTACATTGAGGAAACCAAAGAATAAAAGGCAAAGATATCACTCTCAAGATGCATATCTTGATAAATCTTGGACTGTGTAAGGGCTCAATAAGTGTTAGTTGAATTTAGTTGAACTTAAAATTAGGGAAAATAAGCACTTGAAAGAATCTGTCTTGTCCGAGAGTCTAAGAAAGGTAGAGGAAATATAGTGGTGATTGAAAACCTGGACTCAGCCAGGCTCGGTGGCTCAGCCTGTAACCCCGCACCTTTGGGAGGCTGAGGTGAGCGGATTGCCTGAGCCCGCGGGTTCGAGACCCGCTTGGGCAGTGAGACCTCATCTCTACAATAAATCAAAATATCAGCTGGGCATGGTAGCTGCGCATGCCTGTAATTCCGGCTACTTGGAAGGCTGAGGCGGAAGGATTGCTGGAGCCCAGCAGGTCGAGGCTGCGGTGGCCAGAAGCGGCCACTGCACTCCAGTCTGGGCAACAGAGTGAGACTCCAACTCAAAAAAAAAAAAAAAAAAAAAAAGAATACCTGGACTCTAATGCCAGACAAAAGTAAGAACACAGTTCTTACTTAACCACTAACCAGTAAGCTACATGACCTCAAATAAACTACTTCTTTCTATAAACTTCAATTTAAAATCTGTAAGACAGATATTATTAGTACTACTTCAAAGAGTTGCTACATGGATTAAATGTGAGCATACATGTAAAATGCTTAGTAAGTCATCTGGTTTTAAACCCACAAAAAGTAACAATTGTTGTTGCAATGACTGCACAATACCGCAATATAATAGGGACCCATTATAAGCTATTCAATGTGAAATTATTAATTTTTCTAAGTGAGAATTCTCAATGTCATTATGTATTTTTTTCCAGTATATTTACTTTTGCTATGGTTGCTGTTGGTATATTTTATGAGAGCCAAAAGGAAGTACAGCTGGGAGTGGTCACTAAACACACAAAGAAGTGTCAACTGATGGATTCCTCCAGATTTCATTATCATGGTATTCACAGCTACACATAGGAATCTGAAGGAAAAATATCTAAATTCTGCCATCAAAAATAATCATTGACAAAAAATAAGGCTATTTAACGTATGTATTTATTAGTTTATTTAGGGATAGGGCCTCATTCTGTTGCCCACGCTGGAGTACAATAGTGTAACCATAGTTCATTAGCCTTGACATTCTAGGCTGAAGTTATCCTCCTGTGTCAGTTTCCCAAATAGCTGAGACTGCAGGTGTGCACCATCATGCTTGACTTTTTAAAATCATTCTTATTTTTGTGGAGAAGGTGTCTCACTATATTCCCCTATCTGGTCTCGAACTCCTGGTCTAAAGCTATTTTTCCACCTACGCCTCCCAAACACAGTGAGTGTTTTTAGTGATGCCTGAGATTACAGGCATAAGCCACTATGCCTGGCCTGAAATAGGACCATTTAAAATGTTTTCTATTTTATCCTTTGTTTATAGAATTCCTTTATCAGGAAAAACAAATAAGAAGGAAAGTAATTATTGAGCTAAGAAACTAGATTAAGGGTCATAGAAAACATTTACACCCTAACTTAACTATCTCAATTTTGGTTGAAATAATGAACAAAAATGTTTTAAGTCAACTCTAGGGACACACTTTTGAGGGAGAGATAAGAATTTCAAACATGTCTGAATAGAAAAAAGGAATTTCTTTAACTTAAGGAACACTCTTAGCTAAAAGATCAATTACCCAGCACACACAACAATTGGCCCAAAAATCCTATCCTCCTGCCATGTAGTCTCTAGTGTGGTTCTGGTAGTGTGGTAGGTGGGTGGGCATGTGGCCTTTCCTCCTTTCTTTTCATCAGGTATGCTCAACTCCTCGCAAGTGATCAGTTTCCCAATGGGTAAATAAGATCAGATTCTTGACACACATTCCACAGGGAGGCCAGATTTTAGGAAAAAGTCAGAAGTGCCAAAAGGAAATCATAGAGGACCAAGAAGCCACAAGAGAGCCGGGATTGTGGGGAATGCTAGTGTGAACTTTGCCGAACATCCAGTGCAAGCATTGCTTAATGTTCTCTCTCAATAAACACTCTTAGGACAGAAGCATTAGATGGTGGGTCTCTCCAGTACTTCCAAGCAAAAATATTGAGCCATTTGTGGTTTATAGTCTAGGGCTTTATTTTGCTGTATCATCTGTGTATTTTTTTTAATGTTGTATTTCTTTTGGTTAATCTTCCTTCCTCCTGGGAAACAAAACGTTCTGCAATAACAAACACTGTCTGTGGTAAGTCCCTAAAACTCCAATGCAACAGATTGCAAAGCCTGCTGTCCATTTCAAATATGCTTGCATTGCTTCTCTCTGAAGCTGGTCGTTTTCATGTCTCCAACTCTATCCTACATATGTGTCATTTTTTTCTGGTCACCAATCACTGATTGTTCCTTGATAAGGATGCTTCACCAAGCACAGCAAATGTGTTCTCCAAACAAAACTCACAATACTGTTTGACCTATAGAAATTTATTGACATCTCAATAGTTTGAAAACTGGGTTATATTTTTCCTGTTGCTTTCCTTATGTCCAAGTCTGTAAAAAGTCTTTTAAATACATTTTTTTATTATGAAGAATTCTGAACTCAAAGAAAGCTTTAGAGAAAAATATATCTATTTGAACACTGTATATCATATTAGATTCACGAGTCAGACATTATTAGAGGTACTTTTTACTTTATGAGAATTCACTTATGTGAATGCTGAACCCAAGAAATTAATTAACTGATTCTCAGACTCGCTAAAAAAACAGATGCTTTTAAAGAAGTTCCACAGTATCTACAGGTGCAAAGTAAGTTATACACTAGAATGATTGAGTGTGAAAAGTAATAGTAAGTAGGAGGAACCCTGACTATCATTGCTTTTATTCCAATTTGCCCAGGACCAGGTCTGACTTACATGTGTCTCTGGCATAATAATTGATACTACCCCTTTTATTTTCCATTTACCCTAGTTTTGACAATAAACTGTATTATCCTGACTCTGAAAAACTAGAGGGCAAATGCTTTACCCAAAAAAGCTTCTACTTGGCTCTGGCCATCATTGTCATATTGGAATGAAGACCTATGCATTTTCTTTTCTATTCTTTTTTTTTTTTTTTTTTGAGTAGGAGTCTCACTCTGTCACCCAGGCTGGAGGGTAGTGGAACGCTCCCAGCCACTACAGCCTCAACCTGCTGGGCTCAGGTGATCCTTCCACCTCAGCCTTCCAACTAGCTGGAACTACAGGCACACGCCAACAGGCCTGGCTAATTTTTTTATTTTTTATTGTAGTGATGGGATCTCACCAAGTTGTCCAGGCTGGTCTCAAACCCGTAGGCTCAGGCAATTCTCTCACCTCGGTCTCCCAAAGTGCTGTGATTATAGGCGTGAGCCACCACACCCAGCCTGATCTATGCATTTCCAAAAGAAGTCAGTCTGGATGTTAGGTATAATTTCCCAATATTTAGTGTTAGTTCAATTATCTTATTTTTCTTTGTATTCACTTTGTAAGTCAAAATTTGTCTGAGGGACCAATTTGTTGTCCATTTGTCACTAATGTACAACTTCTTTTGGTCTGGAACTTCCACAGTTTGGAGGCTTCTCTGCTGCCATTTTCTTTTGTATTTCATCCATTGGGATGTCTGACTCCACTTCAGTTCCAGTTAAACCGGACTTATCTGGATGCTTCTACAGGAGGTATCCACCGTCACTTAAGAAAATTGATTGGAAACAGTGAGTGATAAATTCAGGCTTCATTAACTGAACTGCTGACTTCTGTATTTAAGTCATTTTCCATTGCTAAAAATATCATTCACCGAGTGACTACTATGTGCCAGGCACTACTTCAAATGTTTAATCTACATTATCATGATATCAGTCATCACAACAGCAAAGGGAAATTAATATTACCATTCCAGTTTTAATAGAAATTAGATGGAGGATCAGAAAATCTATGTGAGTTGACCAAGATCACATGGTTAAGATTGGTGAGGATTAGCACCCAAGTCTTTCCATCTCCAATTACTGTGCTCTCGCCACTATTCTCTTATCCTTTACTAGGCAAAAATGAGAAGCTTCAGCGTTTAGCTTTTCCTCTTTTTTTTTTGAGTTGGAGTCTCACTCTGTCACCCAGACTGGAGTGCAGTGGCCGCTCCTAGCCACCACAGCCTCGACCTGCTGGGCTCCAGCGATCCTTCCGCCTCAGCCTTCCAAGTAGCTGGAACAGCTTTTCCTCTTATACAAATGTGTTGCTCCAAACTGTAGAGTTTGTTGAAAATATCTAATAGAGAATTTAATAAATCTAAAGAAAAAAAGCAACCAATAAGTAGTGACAAATAGCTATGAAAGTCAATTTAGCAATGACAACATAGTTGGTAGTTTTAGGCAACAGAATCTCATTACCAAAAAAAAATTCATATTATTCTGTGCCATATTCTGGAGTGATCATAGTGCACCACAGCCTCGAACTCCTGGGCTTAAGCGATCCTTCCACATCAGTCTCCTGAGTATCTGGGACAACAGGTGCACGCCACCAGAACTGGCTAATTTTTCTATTTTTTTTTGTAGAGATGGGCTCTCACTTTGCTTCCCAGGCTGGTCTTGAATTCCTGGCCTCAAGTAATCCTCAAGATAGGGATTCTTATACAAGTAATTTTTTGAGGAACTGCTCTTATGAAACCCACAAGGTATCAAGAGAGCAAGGTAGGAAAACGACCACGCAAAGATGAGCTGCTTTTTTTTTTGAATTTTAGATTCATGGGCTACACATGCATGTTTGCTACATGGACATATTATATAATGGTGGAGATTGGGTCTCAGGTAGCCCATTTCTCAGATAGTGAACGTTGTAACCCACAGGTAATTTCTGAAAACTAACTCCTCCCATTAGTGTCCCTAGTATCTATTATTTCCATCTTTGGGACCATTTAACTCTTAGAAGAAGTCTAATTAGTGTTCTGGATCCTTGATTCTTCACAGAGGCTCTCCTGCCTAGAGGCAAGAGGGCTGGGCTGTCACACTCTTGAATTATGAGTCTGTGGCTACCTGCCTCCGAGGAATCTCTTGGAAAGGTGACCCCTACCGATCAAGGACAGACCTCCAGAGAAGGATGCAGGTGTAAGCCTTTGTACAGATATAGCACCAAAACCTACACAACCAAGCAAAAGAAACCTGAGGGAAGTGAGGGGAAGATAAGAGGGGGGAGGTGGAGAGCTAGGGAGAGCTACTACCACTGACAGTGTCTGCTATGGCTCTCATGTGGCAATGATTTGGATAAGTTACTTCCTCTTTATTTAATAGTATTTTCATTTGGTGGTATTTTAAGTTAAAGAGATTATTGTTTCCTCTATAAGGTTGTATTTTATTCTTGAATGACTGATTTTTTTAAAGTTTACTGAATTCTTACTATCTTTTTTTGTCTCCAGTGGCTAAACTCTTCCCTCCTTCCATTCATTTTAGCCCCAGAGATATTATACATCAGAGCTAATCAGTGTGCAAAAATAAATTCACAGACTATGATTCCCTTCTTTTAAACAATATTTATGATAATACATTATAGTACAACAAAACAATTCAACCAATCCCTTGGAGATTTTTATATGTGGCTATGCCATATCACACAAATGAAAAAATTACTGTCAAATATACAGAAAATTATTCTTCATTTCTCTTAATAAGAAGATATGTCTACAGGAGAAATAGCTTTTTAAAATAATATCACAAAAATCTTTATGTGTATATTGTATCACTGACAAAAAATAATACTAATAGTAATAGTTACAGAACCTTTAATGTATGTAATTTGTTATATATTTCAACCCTATTATCTTAATTGCATATTATATTATAATGACCATGTGCTTTTAAAATTCAGATGTCACATTTTATGCATAATTTTTATTCAAGAAAAAGCAGAGGAGCAGATAGTCAACAAATGCTTTTTGCTATATTTTGGCAAGACAGAAGTCAAAAGTGAGTCAATCCAATTTGCTCCATAATATTTAATTTTTTTTTCAGATTGTCACCAGCCTCCCTGCTTATGATAAATCTCTGAACTGGAGACCTATGTAACTGTTGGAGATTCAGAATTTACCGTAGAAACCCAGGCGTCTCAATTTGGTCGTACAAGTAAAACTGATAGTTTTCACAAAGAGCATGAGGAGAGGGTCTCTCAGCCCAAGAGTTGCTTGTTTCACAACCTACCAAGAGTAAGGAAATTTTTTCTGATGTTAATTACTTGTGGGATGCAGAGTTCTAACTTTGCTTATATGAAATATGCAGACTTTTCAGTTCTTCTTAGACACACAACCTGCATTAAAATGTTTTCAATTGTAACCTTACAAATGAGGGCTAAAATCTAAAAATAACTTTTCTATTCAGCTTTAAAAAGACTAAGATTACTGTGTATAAATCTGTCTTTACGAAAATTTAGTTTAAAGTTGTTTCTTATTCACCAAATGAGTCTATCACTGTAAGTTAAAGAAAGGCAGCTTTTTTTTATTCTCAGTGTTATATTTTGTTCCTACAATGTTTAGTAATGAAAATAAGAATCTATACTGTAACTCAAATGCACCCTAACCATCCATCCCTCAGCTATCTAATTCTCTCTCTAATACAATATGGTGTGTGTGTGTGTGTGTGTGTGTGTGTGTGTGTGTGTGTGTGTGTGTAAAGTCTTCATTCTCTTCACTATGCTGAAATTCCGATATGGGGTCAAATATTCTCCTCTCCTCTCTCCGGTCTCTCTCTGAGTCAACAGCATCTGCCTATTCACTATCAGTGCAGAAGACTGTATGGTGTTCTAGTTTCTATTGTTCACGTTATAAAAACAAGTATAATTTTCCCTTTTCAAATTTAAAAGAATAAAGTTGAGTAAGTTTTGCAGTCCATATATGCTATCCCTACAGTGGCATAAAAATGTACATCTTACTGTTGATAAACACTGCATTCAGTCTTTAAATGAAGCACATTTTTACATAGCCACATCTACCTATTGATTGAAGACAAGTGAATTATTTCCTTGTTGAAGAAACCAGAGAATTTTAGGTGCAGACAATATTAGACACAAGCACATTTTCAGAGAATGAGCAGTGCTTTACCTGAGTTTAAGCAATAGCCTTTCTGAGAGTAGCAAGGATGGTAAATTCAACTCCTGGTTTGTCTACCAGAGGGACTCTAACTGCAGCCTAACCCAGTCTCTCATGAGGCAGATGAGAGGCTGAGGCTCAGGAATGAAATGAGGCTTCCATTTGTTAATTATTTCCTTATAAAAATTTTCAAGTTTAACTCTCAAAAGGTGAGCCCAAGTATGCCCTTATAAAAACAGTTGAATCCAAAATACCTTTGGTGTCAAAATTAGCTTTGTCAAAATGGTCATATTAAAATGATTTTGTCAAAAGACCATGCACCCTGGAGTAAAAAGATATGGCTTGAAAACCCAATTGACCTCTTTATCTTGTGATCCTAACTAACCTGGTGTGTGTGTGTGTGTGTGTGTGTGTGTGTGTGTGTGTGTGTGCGCGCGCGCGCGCGCGCGCATGCACATGTGTATGTGTACATGTGTGTGTGCATGTGTGTATATGTACAGCAGAATAATTATACTATGGTATATGATTTTCTTTAAGATTAATGATAAGCCGGGCTCGGTGGCTCAGCCTGTAATCCTATGCCTTTGAGAGGCTGAGGTGAGTGGATTGCCTGAGCCTGCGGGTTCGAGACCCGCCTGGGCAACGAGACCTCATCTCTACAATAAATCAAAATATCAGCCAGGCATGGTAGCGCATGCCTGTAATTCCGGCTACTTGGAAGGCTGAGGCGGAAGGATCGCCGGAGCCCAGCAGGTCGAGGCTGCGGTGGCCGGGAGCGGCCACAGGACTCCAGTCTGGGCGACAGAGTGAGACTCCAATTAAAAAAAAAAAAAAAAAAAGATTAACGATAATATACAGGGTGGTTAGTACAATGTGAATCATGATGTAAGAATTTAGCAGTGATAACAGTTATAATTGTGGTTATAATAAATCTGAGAACAAAACTATCAGAGAATAAAGTTCGATAACTATTCTAAGCCTTCCCTGGCCTAGAGATTCCCTTAATTTTTCTGTATCTTCTGCCTGGAATGCTGTCTTCCCACCACTCCTCTCCTTACTGGTAGTTTTCCACATTTTTGATCCCCACTTGGATATTATTTTTCCAGGAAGCCTGTCTTAAGTACCCAAGGCTTTGTGTTATTATAAATATTATCATTTATATTGACAATGACTGTAGACTCTTAAAGAGTAAAAACAAAACAAGTCCTGTCCGACTGATCCCAACAAATTAGTATGGTTCTTAAAATATGAGTACTAAATAAACATTTTAATAGATGTTGGTAAACAATTGGTACATAAATCTTCTTAGATTAAAAATACACCAACTAAAAAAATTATTCAGATCACCCTAGGAAACACTTCTTATGGAATTCTCTCCCATTCCTCTTGTTTTTTTGCTGCTTTCCAAGCTTTTGTTGCTTTTTAAATCTCTTAAACTAGCTTTTTCCTTTGTCCAGTGTCATCCCAGTTTATCATATCCTAATTAACTCAGGCTATTTGACTCTATATGCCCTCACACAGCTTCAAGTACTAGATCATGAACCACATTCGATACCTGCTCATGAAACCTCTAGAAATTATGCCACATACACCCTGATTTTCATTTTGATTAGTCCTACTTGACACCAGTTGAGGAAGCCTATTATCTGTATTATTTGCTCCTCTAAAACTCTTTTTAATGATGCCCTTTACTATGATTTCTAAACTTGTCTTCCCCTAGCTCTTGATAAGTAACCCTGAATATGGCCATTGGAGGGTGAGAGGACTCACTGAATAAGAAGAATCCTTTTCATGAGGCCTCCTAGACCAACTAGCTGATAGCCAACATCAATCGTCAGAAACATGGGTGAGGCCATCTTGTACCAACCAATTTCAACTGAATCACAAGACAATTGCAGTTGCCTGAACAACTCCAAGTGAGAACAGCAGAAGAATTGCCCAACTGAATTTAGCTCATACTGCTAACCCACAGAATCGTGATAAAATAAATTAAACTTGGAGTTTTGAAGTGTTTAGCTACATACCAAAGGATAGTATCTATTGTCACAACAACAAACAGTACACAGTTTTCCAAAGAGACACAACTACTTTTTTGTTGTTGTTTTAATCAAATCTGGAAAGATATCATCCCCTTTGAACCTGTGGTGTGATTTTATTGCTGTGCCTCATTCATACCTGGCATCTGTGGAATGTCTTAAAGCTCACATATACTTTAAAATATATTCTTTTGATGCTGACATCCACTCTGTAGGAAGGAGATAGAGCAGGTGCTATAATCATTCTTATTATCTAAATGAGGAAATTGAACTCAGGACAGCACATAACTACACAAAGGCACATGGTAGCAAAAGTCAAGGCCAGGATCGTGATGCAATATGCTTTGTTATGTGGTGTGTTGTCTCACAGTTCCCTCTGCCTGGATAAAATAATCTCATTTCTAATAATGGCAGGACTGGATTGCATCTATTTTTGCATCTGCCAAAATACTTGATTCTGAATTTTTCTTAAATCTATTCTCTAGTACTACTAATGTTCACTTTTCACCATTACCTTTTTTTAAAAAAATCACACTCGTGTATTTTAAGTAAAATTTAGCTCTGAAGTTTCTGATTCATTTTCAATTAAAAAAATTTTAGCAATAATTCTTTGATGTCCAATAATGCCTTTGAACCATTTTATAAGCCACTTACACCTTTTATCTTTGAATCATCCTGTCACATCTTGCCAAGGGAACGCAAAATGATCTTTCACACTTTTTGTATCGGGTTCAAAATACAGTGTATTTCTAACCTGGGAATGTTGTTGCTTCTTTCACTGAAGGAATTGCTTTACTAGTATCCTTTACAAACTGGTTTTCCTCTAAAAGAGGAAATTTACTTCATGTGAATTTTATCACTATTTCAGGTTACTATAGTTCAAAATGGGCTTTTAGACACTTGTTTTAGATTCTAAATTTATGAACTATGAGAACAAACATCATTATGAACATCAATTTTGAAAAAGATACATTAAGAACACAATCTTAAATAAAGATCATTGGGCCAGCAATGCAATATTTTTTTGTATTACATTTTTTTAAAAGCATTACCATAGTTTAATTTATAAATTATATTTAGTAGATATATATTAATGGAACACTGTATATAGTGTTCCATTAAAATGGAAGAGATTGTTTCTTTCATCTATCCAGAATGAGAACTAACATTGATTTAACATCTACCATGTGCCTGGAATGGTTCTTATTATGTTTTCTGTTTAATCTCTACAACACCTCACTAAGTATCTGTTATCCCTAGTTTGCACTTAGAAATGCTAATGGCTCAACCCAGATTCTATCATCCTATGATGAGTATTAAAATTGCTTATGTGAACTTATGAAATCAGTGAATTTCTGGATCTTATTTTTCTTACATGTAAAATAATGTTATCAAGTTACGCATACTACATAAATTTATGTGAAAGAAAATCCTAACCTGTGACATGGCATCCATACTGCTGCCATCATTAGACTTTTTGAAGGAATCTATCAGTCAAAATTATTCTTAATGTGCTTTGTAATAAAACTTGTTGCTTTCAGTTGGGTGTGTAAAACACACTGGGAAATGGCAAAACTAATACTTATTAGCGAGGGGCACTGTGAAATCTCATGTTGGGGAACAAGGAGAAGTTGCTCAGATTTCCTCAGGGCAACCTTTCCCTGTAGCCCTACTCCATATTAATGGAAGAATGTCACAACATCCCACAGAGCAACTGATGCCTGTGCTGACAGTCTTGTCCTAATTTCTATTAGGAAGTGAGGAGCCAATTAAATACTTTAGAAGAACTTCATCTATAACTAATTGAAATATACAACATGAGAGAAACTTTATCTTCTATTTAGAATATTCTAACACGTTGATTAGAACTAGTAGATTGAAATCATTACTTATAATAAATGTTAATTCATAATAAATGTTAATTTCTAATGTTTATTAGAAAAAGACTGCCTTATTAAATAAGTATTGCATGTCTATCTCTATTTTTTAGTTGTGGAAATTGATGCCAAAAGACAGTGAGTCCTATGGCCACACAGCTAAAACAGTGTCAAACTTAGATAATCTGGTATCACCAACCTCATTCCTAACTTCTTTTCTATTTGTAAACCTAAGACCCTTGTGAGGACACATATGTAATAATATGTAAAAGATTTTACAAATCATAATCTATAATACAAATGAAAGCTATTATTTTGCCTAAAATGTGAGAAAGTCAACAAAAATTTTTAAAGATATAGGCACAAATTTACAAACAGTGTAAATTACTTACCTTGCCCATTGAACTATCTGTCCATTGAGCTAAATCAAACAGCACACATACACACACACACATGGAAAAGTAAAAGGGGCAAAGAGATGCTGACTTTTAAAGTCTTTTAGATATAATTGTCTTTATTTCCCTTCTTTCTTCCCCCCAAGTAGTTATTAGATGCTTAGTAAAGTACATTTATGAGATTAATTGTGGGGCTCATTTAGATGGTGCTACTTTGAAGAACGTACTTAAGCATATACCTGGAAATCATTCATCTTTCTCATCTTCAACTACTAGAACAGTTTTTTTCTTTATGTGTCTTTATGCTTTTTCATACACTTTACTTCTCAGAATATTAGACCATCCCCACTTATGAAAAGATCATTCCACCAGCAACAGCATCCATGAGTCTGGATCAAATAGCAGTTGGATTTAATAAGTCATTAAATAAGACAGGAAGCAAATACTGGTGGAGTCACTTCTAAAACCGTATGGTCCCAAGGGTACCTACATAATGAGCATTTGTATATCTAATCCTGAATTATACCCCACATCTTTAAAATAAAATATTTTTTAAAAATTTTAACTGTATGTTCCAACCAATAAGACCATGTTATTCCAGAGGGAAAAAATATTTGAATATGTACTATAACTCTAACTGCACAAAATAATGTAGTATAAAATACATATTTAGTATTTGAAAAAAACAGAACTGGAATCCTTGATTCTCCCACAAGTCACCTATCTGATCTCAGTCAAATTATTAAACAATTAACCTCATTTTCTTCACTAGAAAAAAAGTGGAGTTAATGAAAACATGTCTTACTGAGTTTTAGGGAGAACTATTTATTTATTTATTTATTATGGGACTGTATACTCTCCTCATAGCTTCGATAGGGAAAAGAACCTTCTCTTTCTACTTTTACAAAAATTAACCTAGCAACTTTGTTTGTGGTTTCAAATATTTCTACCACTGAAACAATACAATGTATAGTTTTAAATACCATAGGTTTGTCTAAATTATTTTCACGAACGAAATAATCTACAGTCTTAAGTTGCAGTTAGACTCAAGGGCATGAGTTTTTAGCTCAGAGATATGAAATAGTCCAACAAAATGGTCATTTGTGTTTCAGGCATTCGATAATTTTTAGTCTCCTTTTCCCTTCCTTCTGGTCCCCTTCCCTCCCTCTCCTCAACTTTCATCTCTGGAACAGCTGTGTCAGTGAAAAAAAAAACACCGATGGACTGTAGGTTCAAGTTGATATATAGTCATATAACATCGTTCATGTAAGACTTAAGAAAAATGAATTAACCATAAGTTCATTTCAATAGATGCCTTGAAAGAGTAAATTTTGCCTTTCCTGGTTTCCTGTGGATCTCTATTTTCATAAAAGTTGCTAAGGTAAGATGTAAAATACACATTTGTACAATTCAAGATTACAGAGTTTTAAAACTGGAGGGGACATTCAGGAGGAAATAAATGTGCATTCATTCAGACAATCAGAAAGTTGTGAGTGCTTACTATATTATAGAGCAGGAGTTTTCTGTCCTTATGAGGTGCATATTCTAGTAACACAGGTACACAATCTTCAGTTGTACTTGACTCTTGTCTATAAGAAAAGGCTGGTATAGATTGAGTGGTGAAAGAAAACTCATCCAAGAAGATTTTATTGACACTTAACCTTGAAAATAAGTAAGCTGACTGGAGGACAAGAAGAAGTATTATAGTAAAGAACCATCAAATACAATATTGGTCTACGAGGGGGGACCCAAAAAACCCAGAATTTACTTATTTTAAAATGTGTATTTATTCTCACATATTTAAACTTCAGTCACCATCAGAGTACTCTCTGTTTGATGCAAAACACCTAACAAGATGCTTTTTTCTCTGCTCAAAACAGTTTTTGAACTTGTTGATTTTGATGCCTTTTAGTGCTTCTGTCATTTTTGTTTCACCTCTTCCATATCAGCAAAACATTTCCCTTTGAGAACTTTTTTCATCTGGGGACCAGAAAAAGTCACTTAGGATGAGATAGGGAGGGTGGAGTATGGGAGTCAAACCAGTTTTTAGTCAAAAACTGCTGAACATTCAACACAGTGTTGGCAGGTGCACTCATAAATCACCCATCATTAAATAGGCAAACACGTTGAAAGAATCTCCCAAAAAATTTCACAGAAGCCAAAAGCAGTCTCTTACAACAATGCTAGTTGGTACACTGATGCTGATGGGTTCCTAGAACACTTATCTCTTGGGAGAGGCCTGTACTACTAGGGGTTGGCTTTCCAAAAAAAAAAATTTTTGTGGTCCCCCCTCTTATTTGAGGAATAACAAGAAAGTCAAGAACAGAAACAGGCCGGGCTCAGTGGCTCAGCCTGCAATCCCAGCACTTTGGGAGGCTAAAGCGAGAGGATTGCCTGAGCCCGTGGATTCGAGACCAGCCTAGGCAACTTCGTGAGACCTCATCTCTACGATAAATAAATAAATAAATTAGCTGGGCATGGTAGCTCGCTCCTGTAGTTCCAGCTATTTGAAAGGCTGAGGCTCAAGGATCTCTGGAGTCCCGCAGGTCGACGCTGGGGTGTCCATGAGTGTGCCACTGCACTTCAACTTGAGCGACAGAGTGAGACTCTGACAAAAAAAAAGAACAAAAATGGAGAAAGTGATAAGTGAAGTCGGAAAGGTGAACAGTGACACATTGCATATGATCACATAGACATAGGAAGTAGTTTGAGTTTTACCTTATATGTGATATCACATCATTGGAGGACTTTGGACAAGAGACTGACAGATCTCATTTATAAGTTCATAAAGTAACTCTGGATGCTGTGTGGAAAATGGATGGTCAGTGGCAATAAGAGAAGCAGGGAGACCAAGTTAAGAGTATTTATGTACTAAGGAATGAACAGAGCAGTCATTTGGATTAAGAAGAATCTAAGAAGTGATCATATTTAGGTAGAGGCCATGGGACTTGATAATGGATTTCGTGGGAAGTAAGATAACCCAAGAAACCAATTGTGACTCCTAAAACCAGGGCTTCAGCAAATGGTTGGAAGTTGCTGCTGTTTAGTATGATGGAAAAGATTTGGGAAAAAGGAAATCTGAAGTCACAAGAATTCAGTTTTGAATTTGGTGAGTTAGAGAGTACTATAAGACATCAAGAAATGATGTTGTCAAATAGACAATCATATACTCAACTTTTGATTTTGGAAGTCAGTTATGGGTCTATAAATTGGCTGGTCAGCATTATGTAGATTGTTTTTAATGTCATGGGCTTGGGTGAATTCATCTAAGGATGACTGTAGCTAGAGAAGGAGTGAAAACCAGAAACTGAACACCAGGGAACTCTAACAACTATCCATTAGAAAATGAGGAGTTAGCTGGATGGTTTAAGAAGGGATATTGAGGTAGAAGAAAACCAAGGAAAAACAAACAGACAGTTGTAATTCAGAGATAAATCAACTCATACAAAGTACTGAATATAGTTCCAACAGAATGCCAAGAAAATGTCAGCTCATCAGTCTTGAAGGCCAATATTGTGATAGAACCACTGCTGAATTTTTGATGATTTTGCCAGGTTGTGACAATATGTCCTTGATGTATATTATTTTATTCCAAAAGTCTAACAGAAAGCCTCATTTTTTAGAATAACTGGTAGAAGAAAAGAAAGAAGAATATAAAGGAAGGGAGCAGTTAGAGGGAAGTGCTTAGAAGAACTTGCCTCAATAATTTCCTCTCTCAGAGAAAGTAATTTTCAAAAAGAAATCAAAGTAGTGAAAAAAGATCGTGCAGCTTCCTTTTCCTCTTAGTTGCATCTTGAAAACCCCTGATGCCACTGCCAATAGCTTCTTCCTGACACTTGTCAGGTTGTGTGTCTTCAATCTGGCTCTTGTTTCCTGCCAAAATGTGGGAGCAGAAGCTCTAGACAGTAATATAGGTCATGATCCAATTCCCTAAGTTTGTTGAACTTTGATAATATATAATTACCTCCACTAAGGTTCAACTTACTCCATTACTCACATGACTGAAACCCCTTAGAGGATTTCCTTATTGTGTAACCACTAACCATGAAAGAACAGTCTCGTGAAGGAGTGCTTCAGCACACCGAAGTCCCAAGTGGATTTCTTTGGAAAATTGCTAACGAAATACAATTGTCTAGCACTTAGCAATTTGGTTGAAAGAGGAAGAGAACACTGTGAACTCTGATAAGACTAATTAAGAAAATTTTAAATTGAACTAAACAAAAAGACAGGCTTTGCAGTCAGTCAGAGATTGGTTCAGTTTCTAGCTTCACCACTTATTGGTAGTTTGACCTTATTCAAATTACATGACTTTTGTAAACCCTAGTTTTCTTTCCTAAAATGGGGATTATGATAATACCTAGCTGAAAGAATTGAGGTAGAAGAATTGAGGTTGCTGTGAGAATTAGATAAGATATTGTGTGTGTGTGTGTGTGTGTGTGTGTGTGTGTGTGTGTGTGTGTGTGTATGTAGTGAGAGAAAGGAGTGAAAATTAGGACTGTGTCTGCCACATAGGATAGATCATAATATAATATGAACAAATGATAGCCATTTCCCACAGAAGGTGGAGCTAACAGGACTCATCACAGGAAGTGCAATGTAGCCCTTGCATAGTGAGTTTTCTGCCCTGCAATCTCTTCAACGCATTCTTTTTTGACTCTCTCCGTGGACAGATCTGAGTAGGAAGGGCAAGAAACCCAGGTTCTCTCTCCAACATCTTTAAATCCCTTGTCTGTCCTGCCCTACTTGACTGTTGATCCTTGTCCTACCCAAAATTATTTTCCAAGCTCTGGTCAAATCAGCCTTCTCTGACTATCCACATCCTCTACTCAGTCCAGCTCAATACCTGTACTTCATTGCCCAACAGCCACCTCTTTGTCCAAGTTTTCTCTCCTTCTCTTTGTTCTTCCAGTTATTATCCATATTCAAAAACTAGTTCAACTAAATGCAATGTTGTGTTCTGAATTGGATCTTGGAACAGGAAAAAAGATATTAACAGAAAAGCTGAAGAAACTCAATAAAATAGTACACCAGCCGAGCTTGGTGGCTCAGCCTATAATCCCAGCACTTTGGGAGACTGAGGTGAGTGGGCTGCCTGAGCCTATGGGTTCGAGACCTGCCTGGGCAACTTGGCGAGACCTCATCTCTACAATAAAATCAAAAATTAGCTGGGCATGGTAGCACGCGCCTGTAGTTCCAGCTACTTGGAAGGCTGAGGCAGAAGGATCG
>NW_007246374.1:227494-231017 GCF_000164805.1 Carlito syrichta | reverse complement strand
GGTGACAGAGTGAGACTCCAACTCAAAAAAAAAAAAAAAGTAATACACCAATGCTAGTTTCAACTTTAACAAATGTACCACAGTAATATAAGATGTTAAATTAGAGGAAAACTAGGTGAAAGGTATACAGGAATTCTCCAAACTATCTTTGTAGATTTTCTGTAAAGTTATTTCAAAATAGAAAGGTTATTAAGAAACGTATACCCTAACTTTTCTTGAAGAAATTCTTACCTATAACAACTCTCTTTGTCCTCAACTTCTTTCCTTGGATACATTGCTTAATTTCTCTAGGCTTGAATTTCTTCATCTGTAAAATGACGAGAATGTAGATAATCCACAATTATAAGAGATTCTAGGCAAAGGTATTTTGGTGGGTGTGTGTGTGTGTGTGTGTGTGTGTGTGTGTGTGTGTGTGTGTGTACGTGTGTACGTGAAGGTAGACTTGGGGAGCTACTGTCTAGCAAAGCTAGGTTTTGTATCCAGGCTGTCTACTTTGAGTCTCTCCTCTTAACTACTTACTTACAACTCCTGTGGAAATGTTATGTGATTTTTGCTGTAGATATTTATATAATATGCATAGAAAATCGCTATATGGAAGCACTTCAAACAGCAAGGGTTGTCACTGAGCTTTGAGATTATGAGTGATTTTTGCCAGTTTCCTTTGTTTTTCTTCATCTTATAAATGTTCTGTATTTCTCATGATGAGGAATAAATAATTATATACAACAATCTCAGAATAGTGGTTGCCTCTGAAGACTAAGTGATAGAAACAGGACAGAAGGTAATTGTTAAGGAGGATTTCTTAACTCTCAGTAATGCCAGAAGGTATGACTTCTAAACTAGGTACTGGAAAAAAAATAAGGGGACATAAGTAAAAAACAGTATATGTGGTGACACCCATTTTTATTATTTTTTAATGAAGTCAAAATAAATTAGTGTAAATCCTGACACAGTAAATGATTTTAGTACCTATTTTGAAACATCAAATTATTTCCAAAAATGTTTATCTTAGTGCCCTTCCTTTGCTGATAAGCTTCATAAGCATTTTATCTACCGAATGGGTCATTTGGCTTGGCTAAAATTGCTTCTTCCTCTCATATTCCAGTTGCAGCAGGGTAGCTTTCTATGCAGGAGTGTGTTCTCATTGGATTTCCTCACTGTTAAAACATATGCTTTGTTACAAATAGGCAACATCAAACAACTGGATTACAATATCTCTTACAGAGTAAAATCTTATGTTCACAGTTGCTCAAAACATTTCAAAAGCTTTACTGGAGAAAATACTACTTATGGAAACTGTCTAGATACCCTACAATCTATCCCAGAATTAAATCTGTCTTGTATTGATTCCAAGATAAGTACTCATAGTCCCTTGCCTTTTAGTATGAAGTAATTGAATATATCTAGTGTTATATGAAGCAACTCAGCGTTGTCAACATTGTAAGGATCTTTTTGAAGGTGTTGATCATGATAATCCACATAAAGACCTAGAGGAGAAGTTTTACTTTGATCTTATTATCAGGATATTTCCTGAACAACTATTTTATTTTTCACCTTATGACCACTATGAATTCTGTACTTGGTTTTGCATTCTTTTCTTGTTTGGTTGTTAAAAATTTCTTAGAGTCAAATATGTAGCCTAAAATAAATAGAAAAATATCTGCATGACATTAACACTGGTAAAAATATCTAAAACAGGACAAAAGCACAACACAAAAGAAAAGATTGATAAATTGGACTTCATTAAAATTAGACTATTTATTTTAAAATATCATTATGAGACTAGAAAAACAAACCAACTCTGGAAGAAAATATTTGGAATCCATATATCTAGCAAGCAACTTAATTTAGACAAGAGACTAAAAAATTTTCTCACAAAAGAAAGTATCAAAATGACCATTAAACCTGTGAAAGTGTGCTCAACATTGTTAGTCATCAGTGAAATGCAAATTAAAGGCAGGATGAGACACTAGGACTTACCCATCAAGATGGCTATCATTAAGAAGACTGAAAACAAAATTGTAGAGAGGATACAGGCAATGGGAACTCTTTTATATTACTGATCAAAAGTATAAATCATTTTAACAACTATAGAATATTACTTAGCAGAATTCACTGAAGCTAAAATATTATGCAGTAATTCCACTCTTGGGAATCTACTCAGCAAAAACAAGTGCTTTTATTCACCAAAAGCCATGCACAAAAATATTCATAACAGGTTTATTTGCAATAGTTCAAAACTTGAAACAAGCAAATGTTCAACAGTAGCAGAAATGTTTAACTTCAACGTTATATAATCCTATAATAAAAGACTAGACAACAATGAAAGAAAAGTCCAAAGAAAGAAAATATAGATGAATCTCACAGACATACTGTTGAGTAAAAGCAATCAGACACAAATTATAAAATGCCATTTACATGAAATTCAAAAGCAAGCAAAATTAGCATTTGATAAAAGTCGAATAGAAGTTACTCCTTAGGGAAAAGTAAGAGAATCATCAGGATGACGGGAATGTTCTATGATTTGACCAAGGAGGTTATACATAGATTCATATGAAAAAATCCATGGTACATTTAATATTTATGCACATACACAAGTTACACTGCTTTACATTTAAAAAGAAAGAGTGTATGGTCTTTCTCTTGGGAAGTTTATGTGACTATGTAATATGTTTGGTATAATGAACAAAACTCTAGCTCCATTAGTCTTTATTTTCCTTTTCTTCTTCTCTTTTACTAATTTTTAACTATTTTATCTTCTATTATTTGTATAATAGGGTCTTTCTAAGTCAACTAAAATTCTATTAGGACAGTTTATAATAGATACATAAACCCATGCGTAAAAGTTCAGATATTTTTATATTGGATATCAAAAGACTTGAAATCACAAGACTTGGATTTTCATTTTTATTCTGACTCCATTTACTAAGGGTACAATTTTGGAGACATTATTTAAGGTAATATCTACTTCACATGATTGTTAAAAGAATTAAATAAAATAGCATAACTAAATGTAATTTTCAAATTGTAGCATGATATATAAATTATATTTAAAGGCATCAAATATTAATGTGAAAATATAATTAATTAAACAAACAAAAAAAGTAGTGTATCTCTCAGAGGAAAAAAAATGGTTTGTCTGTAATTTCTGTCCTTCCTGAGCTTGTTTGTAATTGCTCTGGCTTTTATGTTAAAGAATATCAGCTATACCAGGTGATTTTCTCAAGTTTATTTCCAACTTAACTCTTTCTTCAACACATTCCAAATAACTTCTGTCCTCAACTATCCTACCATGACTACTCTCATTAAGATAACCTGGAATTCCTTTATTGTTAGTTCCAATACATATTTTGTAGTCTTAACTCATCTGACCACTCACTATTTGACCTTCCCTTCTGGAAAACTGTCTTTCACTTCTTTGACCACATTCTCTCTTTTTTTTCCTTCTATCTCTAGCAGCTTAGACTTCTCAATGTCTTTTGCAAACCCTACTTTTGCCCATCATTTAATATCTGGCAGCCCT